>NC_056620.1:20602235-20859735 GCF_018340385.1 Cyprinus carpio
CACTTCTCAGACACCCACGGCCACTCAAACACGTGCATAAATTCAGTATGAGTCTGTCACACACGCAAAATAAATACTTTAAAAGATGCCACACACATCAGAATATGCATCAGAATGAATATATATATATATATATATATATATATATACACACACACACACACACACACACAAAGGTTTACAGAAAAAAAAAAAACTTTTTAAATATAGTTCATATAACCCTATGACTGTCTTTTTATACATACACACACACACACATATATATATATATATATATAGTATACATATATATAACTTATAGATAGATAAATTTCAAAATATATATTAAGTATTTAAATATACGTAAATATAAATATAAGTAGTATTTTCAATAATATATATACACATACACACATTTATAATATTTATATTTTTATTATTTTATTAGTTTATTGCTGCTATTAAAGGGATAGTGAATGTAAATACAAGCCATCCTAGGTGTATATGACTGTCTTCCAAGCATTATAATGGGGGTAAAGATTTTGCTGTGTGGAGTACTTTTTATGATGAATAGATGCACTTTTTTGGGCTTCAAAATCTTGGCCCCTATTCACTACCATTGTAAAAGTTTGGAAGAGCCAGGACATTTTTAATATAACTCTGATTGTATTTCTCTAAAAGAAAAAGATCATATACACCCAGTATGGCTTGAGTAAATCATGGTGTAATTTTAATTTTTGGGTGAACTATCCCTTTAACACGAAACACTAGAGTATCGTTGTGTTTCATAAAATCTTGACACAAACACTGTGCACACATGGCTATTCTGTATATATCTTTTATCTCCTTTGCTTTAGCCAGGCTGTGGGCTCTGATTATAATTCCCTCATGCTCAGTCAGTCATACACAAGGAAACACACATGACGGATATGAGTTCATACACACAGATACATGTATATATACACACCCACGCATGCTGTGTGCTTGAGTCAGCTGTGTTACTCATGTGAGCGCAGAGAGAGATGGCCCACAGCGACAGCATTTCACCGTCTGACTGATGCCCTCATATCTGAGCGACTTCAGTCCCTGTCCATCAAACAAGTAAATGACAAAATTGTCCATCCTCTCTGGCTCTCAAATAAACACTTAAATCGTTTTTATCCCATTAGCTCAAACCTACTCAAAGTTGTTTGCCCAACCTGGTTTTAAAGAGGAGGTGGCCTGTTTTATTTATAGAGGCTGGAAATAATGAGGAGGGTAGTGAGAATGTGATGGGAATGTGACACAGACTGGACGGAAACCCACATTTCACAGTGAGAAACAGCTCAATATGTCAAGGCATATTGGTCCCTTTTTACAGTCCCTTTTAAAGCACTCTGTGGCCATCTGGTAAAACCCCCGACTGCATTTTTCTGTGTTGGCAGTAGACATACAATTACAGGTTGTATGCAGTTGAATGAAGAGAGAGCAAAATCACCAAAAGCATATTACAGACCTGGCAGCAATTGTATGATAAGTTATGCTTCTTTAGCTCAAATCATGGAGTTAATTGACCATTTTGCATTTAAGTTGTCTGGATTTGAGTGGATTAATGCTATAGTTTCAGTAAAGTATGCCAGATTGTGCCATGATTGCATTAATTTTGGCTTTGCCATTTACTTAATGCAATGCATGTGTAAAGCATGTGCAAATAACAGCTGAAATTGTCTCTGAGAATGTGCATAAATTGCTTTTGGTGTTTTTTTTTTTTTTTTTTTTTTTTTTTAATGCAGCTTTCATGTTTTGTGTTGAATTATATTAATGCTGGTTAGTTTTATCAGAATTGCTGTAAACCTGTATGAAGGAAGTAGACCTGTTTAAAGCTTGCAACCACATTTCCTTTGTAGGATTCTTGTATTTAAATGAACTGAGGAACATCCAATTCTTGTTTGCCTCCAGCTTTACTTCTGATCGCATTTTCATAATTTACATTTTTAAAAGGTCTGCCTTAGAAGAAGCACAGATAAACCATCAGCTATTCGAAACAGATTCATGAAAACATTGTTAGCTCATTTTAATCTGCCGGAAAAAACATAGCTGGTAATTTGAGAGTCAGACAGTATGTCATCAAAGTAATGAGATGATATGCTATTGCATAAACAGGAAAAAAAAATAGTGTTTCAATCCCATCTGTTTCACGTAAAGAAAAGCTGTAAAGAAATTCTTCATCCAAAAATGTTATTTGTTAACCAATTGTCATGTAAAATTCAACATTTTTCAAAAGAAGTGTCTTTTATGCTCACCAAGGCTGCATTTTTAAAATCAAAAACACTGTAAAAACAGTGATATTGTGAAATATTATTACAATTTAACAAATATTATTTTTTTTTCCTGTGATGCAAACCTGAATTTTCAGCATCATAACTCCATTCTTCAGTGTCACATGATCCTTCAGAAATCATTCTAATATTTCCTGCTCAAAAAACATTTCTGATTATTATCAATGTTGAAAACAGTTGTCCTGCTTCATATTTTTCAGGATTGTTTATTGAATAAAAAAGTTAAAATGAACCAAACATAAATCTTTTGTAACATGAATGTCTTTACTGTCACTTTTAATGCATTCTTGCTGAAAAAATAAATAAAAATCTTGTTTCATTAAAAACATACTTTAATGATATAGTATACATATATAAATATTATGAGTCAATCTC
Source organism: Cyprinus carpio (assembly GCF_018340385.1). Lineage (NCBI taxonomy): Eukaryota > Metazoa > Chordata > Actinopteri > Cypriniformes > Cyprinidae > Cyprinus > Cyprinus carpio. The sequence goes on from NC_056620.1 coordinate 20,604,908, forward strand.
TTTCAGGTTTGAAAGACTGAACAGCTGTATTAAATGTCACATTGAGCTGAAGGTCTCTCTTGTTCCTCTTCCTCTCTTTGCAGGTGAGAGCCAGTGCCATCGCTCAGGATCAGGATCAGAGTTATGACTATGCCTCAAACACCGTCATCCTGCACCTCGACCCCGGTGACGAGATCTTCATCAAGCTGGATGGTGGGAAAGCGCACGGCGGGAACAGCAACAAGTACAGCACTTTCGCTGGCTTCATTCTGTACAGTGACTAGAGGTCAAAAGGTCATCGAATTCAGTCTCAGTCTGTAGGTAAGCGATGTTAGGGGGTCTTAACTGATTTAGGTTGTAAATCTGATGTTTATTAACACCCCTGCCATGTTTAGGTCAGGAACGATTTCTTTTTTTTTTTTGCCATTTTTGTTTTACCTCAACTGTTTTCTTTGCTACAGGGTATTTCACCTGAAAATCAACAGCTATACTCTCATAACTGAGTCACAAAACACAAGCTAATTTGTTTAAAGAGTCATTATGCAGCCTGAAGGGAATGGCTTGTATGTTTTGTTGTAGTAGACATGTGGTTTTAAAGCCTGGATCCAATGAGGACACAACTGGAAGTGGTTTTTAATTCTTGAATCTGCTAAAAACCTTCAACAGACACACATGAAATCAACAAGAATGAGAGAGCTGGGCTTCAGGGTTTCATCAGAGTCGTAATTGATCAGAAGCCTAATCTAGTTGATATTTCATTATGATGTTGTCTTTGTATGTCTGATCAATCTGTGAATCTGCACTGCTGTTTATCAATGTCTCCGACTCTATGTGAAGTGAATGACCCTAAATGATAGCCTAAAATATTAATGAGTGTATGCACCTGGTTTTGACTGCTGTAAATTACACCTTGTCCCTGAGAGTCTGTTGTAAATTATAGTAGTGCATCTGTTTGTGATTGCTGTGTGAATGTGGAAGTACTAACACTAATAAAGTGAAGCATTCAATTTATCTTATAGCTAAAGCTAAACCCGTTCATTGTTGTTTCTACCAATGAATTATGAAGTATGTGGTTAATATTACCATTACAAATAAATCTTATCCCACTAAAAGTTACTACTTAACAATGGATGGAGATCTATTATAACTGTCATAGTAACGCTGGTTTAAGAAGATGACGAGCACTATCTAAAATAATGTTGTAAATACAGTATATCACAAAAGCCATGACCTGTAATCTAAATATCTAAATGTTACAGCTTATAGATTTTTGCTTTTGCTAATAAATGGGATTTTTCTAACACTTTTTGTCACTCGGTTGATTGCTAAGTGATGCATGGAGTGTCTGCTGTGTTGTCTACATAGACAGCTGCCTTCAAAGGGAGCATCCTAACACAAAGGAATAGTTCACCTAAAACTGAAAATGTACTCACCCTCAGACCATTCAAGATGTAGATGAGTTTGTCTCTTGCTCAGATTTGGAGAAATGTAGCATTCCATCACTTGCTCACCAATGGATGCTCTGCAGTGAATGGGTGCCGTCAGAATGAGAGTCCAAACAGCTGATGAAAACATCACAATAATCCACAAGTAATCCACACCAAATAACAACTTGTGAAATAAAAAAAAAAGCTGCATTTTTTAACTTTAAACCCATCGCTTCTGGCCAAAATACGAGTCCATACTCCATAATAACAATTACTCCAGTAAAAAAAAAAAAGTCCATCTTCTGTTGTCTTCTCGCATTAAAATCCAAACATCATATTTGTTTAGACCTGTTTTGGACTGTTTTTACTTGGAAATAGTGCTTGATCTGCGCATTTTTCTGTCCTGATTCAGACCAGACAACTTTTTCACGGGAGAAAGTGTTATTATGTATAGAGGAAGCAACATTTTGAAGTTAAAAACGTGTTGATGGATTTGTTTCTTACAAACACAGATTTTTGCTTCACAAGATGTAAATTGGACTGGAGTGATGTGGATTACTTGTGGATTATTGTGATGTTTTTATCAGCTGTTTGGACTCTCATTCTGACGGCACCCATTCACTGCAGAAGATGAAATGCTAAATTTCTCCAAATCTGATGAAGAAACAAACTCATCTACATCTTGGATATCCTGAGGGTGAGTAGATTTTGAGCAAATTATGATTTTAGATTTTTGAAGGATGACAAAAGTGAAGGACATTTTTTGCAAGCCTAACAGTTGTATGCTTTTGAATACTAAATGTCCCCAGCTTGAGCCAAAGTTAGTTAGTGTTGCAATAACATGCACATGGGTCCAAAAGTCTGTCTGAATAAAAAAAAAAATAGCCATAAGAAAGAACTGAACTAATCAAAACCCAAAAATTAACAGGGGGATTTGCTGAAGGCCACATAAGGACCATTATATAGATTTATATAATGAGTCATGATTTTTTTTTTTTTACAGTTAACAATTTTAACAAATACTGCTCAATTAAATGCTAAATTTCTCCAAATCTGATGAAGAAACAAACTCCTCTACATCTTGGATGGCCTGGGGGTGAGTAGACTTTCAGCAAATTATGATTTTTGGATGAACTATTCCTTTAAATGGAACCTCATTAATAATTTTTCAAGTATTGTATGCTGTATATACTATATACTTTGAATTAGCTTTTATTTTTATATTTTCAGCTTTTATTTTAATTTTAGTAATTTTCTGTTTAGCTTCTCATTTCTTTATTTGTGATTTGATAAAAAAATAATAATAATAAAAATAAATCTCCCTTCTGTGCCAGTCTATATGCTGTTAATTCTTATAAATTAGTAGATCTCTCTGTTATAAAGACACAAGAAATCAGAACAAGAGAGAAAAGGACTGATTTTAATGATAAAGAAAAGAGAAGCGATCACAGCTAGGTATAATGAGTGTGAAATGCCACATGTCTGGAGGGAAGCATTTCCTCCTAATCAAAGATGATCAGTGTTTCAAAACAACAGACAGACAGAGAGAGAGAGAGAGAGAGAGCCTTGGAGCTGCATGAGCGCTGGGAGGAGAGGCCAGCGATGAAGGCTGCTTATGTAAACAACAAGATGTTTAGATGTGAAGTTTAAATGACATGGTCTGCTGCCGAGACACTCTACGCTTCATTTTCTGTAATCGTGGACAGATTAACCATCTCGCACGTTTGAGGAGATATAAAGAGGTTCATCACCACCCTTGAGGGTTTTTTTTTTAATTACATTTTTGAGCCTCTCATCAAGAATGTGCACATATCTGCTCTTTCATTAATGGAAAAACTCTCAGTTAAATGATATAATTAACTCCTAATGTCAAAGTATAATAGCTCACAGCGATCTTCAGTGGAGGTTGTAGTTAACATGAAGTCAGAGTTCATTTTATTTTATTTACTTTCTTAATACACTGATATGGGTTGGGTTATGTTTATTCTATGTTTATGTTATTCCAAAGGGACAAAAATGGTTGTCCTTATAATCTTTTATCAAAATATAATACCTTTCTTTGCTTCAATGTAAAATGTAATTAGTTGACCACTTGGGTAAACTAAGTCAATAAGCTTCCATTTAAAGATGACTGTTAAAACCACCAAATCAGCTAGTTAAAATCTAAAAAAAAATAATAATTTGGAATTGACTTTATTCACTTATATTTAATCTTATATTTTTAACTTATCTTTATTCACATATCTTATATACCTTATATTTTTATACATTTCAGCACTTTTTTGTAAGTAAAATCTTCTAATCACATTTATAGTATAGTTTACAGACATAATGTTAACAAATTAGCAGATGAATAATATTGCTAATTATTCTGCTTTTGTAGAAATTGCAGCCTTTCAAAAAACTTTACAGTAGCCTACTTAATGCAGTAATTTAATGCTGGTTAAAGTTATTGGAATAAAGGTTACAGCAATAATAAATATTTTACAGCAATAGCAAATATTTTTAATATATAATATATTTTCAATTTAAGATTTTCAGTTTAAGTTTAACTATGCACTTTATCATTTTTTAGTTTGTAGGATATATGTACATACAGAAATTAAATACTTGGACATGGACATGTTGTCTAGATGTCTGTCTGAATATAAAAGTAACAGTAACAACCCATGACTTGAGTAACAAGCTGAACTAATCAAAACCCAAACAAAACAGGGATGCACCATTACATAATGAGTCATGACAGCTTTCAATTTGAGTAATTTTAATATTTCAGCTTATTTCAATTAGCATTTCTAATTTATTAATTTACAGTAAACAATTTTAACAATAAACAACACCACTGAATGCTGGTTGTTCCAGGACAGAAACTCACATTCAGGTACATTTTGCTATTAAATGCCCTATTTTCATGATCAAATCAAATGACCCTAACCCTAACCCTAAGTCCCGCCTTAAAGGGGTCATATGATGCTGCTAAAAATAACATTATTTTGTGTAACCTATTTGGTATAATACAATGTGTTTATGCAGTTTAAGGTTCAAAAAACACATTATTTTCCATATAATGTACATTATTGTTTCTCCTCTATGCCCCGCCTTTCTGAAACGTGCTGATTTTTACAAAGCTCATCGTTCTGAAAAAGCACGGTATGCTGTGATTGGCCAGCTATCCAGTGCGTTGTGATTGGCCAAATGCCTCAAGCATGTGACGGATGTTATGCCTCTCACCATACTGTGATGCTGTCTCCCAGCACGACGAGACTCAGTCCAGCTGCTCTGCTCGTGCACATCCCATCATTGTCTTTTAGCAGTTCAGTCAATGTACTGTTAGGAGTAACTGAATAACTTGGGATATTGGTTTATTTCGCATCAGAGGGAGTGTAAGGCACGTTTATAAACCTAATAATTTAAGCAATTTGTGGACTAGTGCGTACTGGAGACATGAATCGTTTCAAGCGATTCAGTTCGATTTGGTTCGACCAGTTCACGAAGAAGATCCGGTTAAATGGAAAGATTCGTTCGCGATCCGGACATCATTAGACGAGACAAAACCAATAAAACCCATTATAAACAAAGCATTTGTTGCATCCAGTGGGGACATAATTACTGATTATAATGACTTTTTACGTGTTGCGTTGTGTATCGCGCTGCGTAAACATAAAACCATGTTTGCATTTGTGATCTGAGAAACAACAAACAACAAGCCTACTCTACTGCTCAAGACTTGCGTTTGAATCATCATTGGCAAATTATTTAAATATAAAAAAAGTACCCACTGGCTGTGAGTCAGAAGCACCAGACTGTCCTTGCAAACATTGAACTGCCCCACTTTATAGAAACAGCCTTTGTGCCACAGACGCATTGCATGCTACTGGTTCAGGAAACAGTCCTCATCCTCCATAAAATGCGCAGCACACATCTGAATATTTGGGTTGGACTTTTCCAGAACAGTGTTGAAATACAACTTAACCACTGATTTCTGGTTGTGTCCTCTTTTGGAAGGCCAAACAAAGTGGCTTCGCTTTCACAACGTAACACACAGCGACTCCACAACATGGCAGCGGCGGCAACAACGAGAATCAAAGTTACGCCTTCTTTCTTTGTGTGAAGATTTGGGCGGCGTTATGCAAATCTTCCCACATAGTGACGTAGAGATGTGGGGGCTTGTTTAAACAAGCCATTTTAAGGGGGTGTGGATGAGTGTTAACTTTTATAAAGAATATCTCTTCGGATTTGAGACTTAAGTCTTTGCAACTTTGCAGATCTTCTTTATGCACTAAGAGCTTTTAACACTCCAAAGAGAAAGGAAAAATTGAAATCACATCTAATGATCCCTTTAAAGCTGCAGTCCGTAACTTTTGGCGCTCTAGCGGTTAATAAACAGAACTGTGTGTATTGCCGTACAACATTGTAGCCGGAGCTACATCTCTCTGTTTATGTCTATGGCGAATCACACAGGTACTGGGCTACTCCGCAGCGGTACCTACCCGAACCAGTCTAAACAGTCTGAATATAAACACTTAGGTGTACCATAGTGATTCGGGACAAGCCAAAAACACGGTTTGGAAAATGGATTCATGGTGTATTTTGAACACAAAAAGATACAAGCTCTTTAATTTTTTTTTTTATTTTTTTTTTTATTTTTTTTTATTTTTTCTAGTTAAATGCCATTTTATGCTGACTTTAATCTGAATGTCATATGGAGTTTGCATATATCAAACTGCATTAAGACACCTTCCTGTAAAACATACCACAAATTCATTCCAGCCACAACAATTTATATCTCAAATGGTGGGCGATGCCAAGAAACTATAGTGTCAACCTCAGATGCCATGGCCACTGACCACCCACTGAGCGTCAGATGCAGATTGTGCACAAAAAACACTGGATAGCTGACAAAGTCCATTTCCATCTGCAATAATGAGTTCTTCTGAGGATAAACTATTCGCTGAACTTGCCAGAGCTTCATGGAATTGGTAAGCAGCTGGTTAACATGTCAGATTTCAAATATGGCCCTTCCAGTCAAAGTCAGCTTACTGTAAGTTCAATTAAAATCTGTCGCAGGTCCCAGAAGGGGCAATTGATGACCTGGAAAGGTTGCCCCACTGTGGCCTTGAGCCGGGTGTTTAACCCCAGGACTTGGCCTGTGGTAAGTGTACTTAAGTCGCTGTGCATGAAAAGAAGCGTCTGCTAAACAGCCAATAACCAAACATCAAGGAGAGGTCAGTCTACCCACAAGCCCCTGCTCATTTCCTCTGGGGGTGTCTATGTGTATCCTCAAATTAGAGTCAATGTAATCAGAATGTCATCTCAGACACAAAGATACCCACCGTCGCGCACATCAAGACGTGGAGGATGGAAAACAAACAGCAGATGACTGACAGGTGAGAAAGGTAACAGTCTGAGACCCCAACACAAACAATTCATCGACTGAGATCTGCCAATAACAGGCTTACGGCGGTGAAACAATGATGAAACATGATGTTAATATGTAATGCATAGCCTGTTGAGCTTTTGCGAAAGCAAGTATTTAAAACTTGCACATTTCCTTCAGCTCACATAGAATAATCTCTTATTATCCATGGATTAAGCTGTTAAAGAGCATACAGCTCAGATAGCTAGAAGCGGTGTAAATCAGCAGATCAAGTCAGTGTAAGGTTGTTTTCAGACAGGCAGAGATGAAGGTGATTTTCGTGCATAATGAGATTGCGATGCCATTTCCAGACCCCTTTGATAAGTCCGGTTTTCTTATCTCACCGAGACAGACTTGAGTCTACAGCAGGACACCTGCTTACATTAACAGCGCTCTCATCACCGACCAGCAAGATCTTCTGTAATATGATTATCGATACCAGGAATCTCTGCTTAAAATTTGCCATTGTCACATGCTAAAGACTGACAAAAAAAAAAAAAAAAAAAAAAAAACACTTGTTAAATAGTACTAGATATTTTAAAGTATATATAAGATTTACTAGAGTTTTCACTCAGAAGTTAATAGTAAAATTCACACAAAAAAAAGTAACACATTGAATAAAACTTACAATTTTTGAATGACAGAAATATTATCTTTTTGTAATACATACTCTAAAAATCTTTTATTGACAACTTGTATTTATCATTATTATTATTATTATTATTATTACATTTAGTTCATGAATTAGTTTTTCATGATTATTTTCCTACGAAGGCTGTTTTTGTTGCTGTGCCTTTAAAACTTTAATACAACCACCTTTTTCACATGTGAAAGGAGTTTTAGTAATTTGTCACACTCACACATGGGTTGCTTTTGGGTTTAATATAGTTTTTAACTGCTCCATCCTTCAATAACAGCCTTCACAACATCACTCTGTTGATATCAGATGTACATAATGAATGGATGATGAAAAGAAGCTCCTTAAATCTAACATTGGGATTCTTCAGAAGGATCTGCTGTGCAGCCAGAAACATCAAAAGGTTTGCTGAACTTTCCTACATTTTACTTTTAATATTAATTTAGCAATACTCAAAGTCAGTTCACTTTGCAGCCATATTTGTAACAGCCCCAGCTGTTTTTTAGCAGAGGTGGAAAGTAATGAATTACATTTACTCGCGTTACTGTAATTGAGTAGCTTTTTTGTGTACTTCTACTTTTTAAAGTAATTTTTCAAAATCTGTAATTTTTACTTTTACTTAAGTATATTTTGTTTGAAGTATTGTACTTCGCTACATTTTAAAACACATTAATTACTGAGAAATTTACTTTTACTTAATTGTTTTTTGTTTGATGTGTTGTTATTTGATGGGTTTGAGAGCAAACTGGCGCTAAAATCACAAGAAAGATGCAGACGGACAAAACAGGTGTTAGTGGTGCAGACACCTCTGAAAACGAAACCCTGTCATATTCTGAAGCTGAACTCGAAGTAAATGAAGTGAACCCCTGGCCATATTTATGCTTTATTATGCAGTGTAAGCTGTGCTTACCTAGGGAGACCAAACTAGCAGCTTATAAAATCTCAACAAGACTCAACCCTTCGCAAGCATGTAGAGGTAAGCTAAATAATTGCATCGTTGCATTGGTGGTTAAAATGAAGCTTTGACATTTTAGCAAGAGGTTTTACACAAATTAGCCAAAAAGACAGTGGTGCGGAGTGTGCGATATATATCGTCTGCGATAATATCGTAATTGTTGTTTTAATGATGTGCGCGCGCATTTATAGTGCGTTCTTTCACTGTGTGATTCAGTCTTGTAAAATGCATTTAGAATGATCACAAAATTGAAGATATAGGGGCAGAAAATTTACATTTTACATTTCATATAGTAAATCAATATCACACAAAGAATGCCGTCTTTTCCTCCAAAAATCATCATGATTACATATGCACTCATAATATATATATATATATATATATATATATATATATATATATATATATATATATATATATATATATATATATAAAACAGGTCAGTAAACAAGTTAATTAAGAGACTTGCGTTTTAGACACCATATTGCCTGTTTTTGCTCTATTTTTACAACAAAAAATAATTCCAAACACAGCCACCATAGAACAGTTTTGTCTCTGAGCAACATGACAGTGTTTCGTTCCTGAATGAATCAACCGTTTAAATGATTCGGTTCAATCACAATGACTCCCTTATTAACAGTGACTTGCTGACACATACTGCCCATTTTAATTTCACATTTAAAATATCTTTTGATTTTTTTTTTTTTAATAATTAATTTCTTATAATTTCAAATAAGAATTTAACATTTTATGTCTTGCATATCAAAACATTATTCATGCATTTGTAACTGCAGGTTAAATGCATTCTTGTCCTGCACTAAACAGCCTGTCCTCTAACAAAAAACGACCATATAGGTCGTTTGTGCAAGCACCTTATTACGACCTATATTTACGTTTTAAAGTTAAGCGGCCTCTAGCGGGCGTAAAAATAAAAAAATGACAGTATCGCGTTGCGTCTGTCGTCATGAAATGACGTATAACGCCATTACCAATCAAAACGCACGTTTATTTAAATGCAATGTGTGGACTTTTTACATCGATCTCACAGTAATTCGTACATATTTTACTAGGTGGCTTATTCGTTCGAATGACCACACCTAACCCCACCCCCTAAACCTAACCCTCACAGAAATCATGCTAAATTATGATTTATTGAGCATATACATTTTACGTGGACGTCCGTTCTCTGGGATCAAACCCATGATAGCATGATTGCATATCAAGGTATAACGCAATAATCTACCAACTGAGCTACAAGAAACGCAAATCACAGTGCAAATAAAAGAGTACAAAATATTAATATGAAAACAACCTGTAAGGAGTGAAATTATTTCCTTTATAAAATGAATTATTTGTGAAGCCAGACTTTCAGGAACTCTCGCAATGCAAATGCAGATGCACCAAAACAATGGGCTTTGATCTCCTCGTGGAGCCAAACAAACAGATAGGAAGATCTGGAAGCAAGACCATTTGTTCTTTGGTACCTTCACCCATCCTTCCCCCCAGGGCACATGGTCCAGGCATCTAAAAGTTGTTACGCTCACATAAAACATTTACTATATCTTCAGGATTCATGCTTGTAAACTTTTCATGTTTGTTATAATTTTAAAGGTCTTTGTGTGATTGGCAAAATGGTCTCAATTTCAAAGTAGTCATTTATATTATGAGAAAGATTGAAAACTTTTGTAGAATTGTGTTCTGCTGAGGAGGGGGTGTGTCCCCCTTTAGGGGTCTTTGGGAATGTTTTTCTCCAGCCAGGTGTGACCCTGATGTGATCACGGGAGCCTAAAAAACCAAAAGGTCTTATGTTTTTACAACTGATTTGAAGATTTCTTTGTTGTCTGGTCTGAGTATTTAAGGGAAGTGACAAAACACTACTGGGCGATTCTGTTGCCAGAAAGCCTGTAGTGTGGAGTGTGTTTCATATGCTCCATACTATGTATCTTCCTGAAGTCAGGTATACTATTATGTAATTGTGTTAAACACATTGTGCCTACAGAGCACACTGTATGTTTGTGCTACTACATGTACACATTGGCTAGTTAAGTTTATTCTCTAAAACACCTGAGTGCTTTGCTATGCATTTTAGACCATGTGTCTTAAATTAGGATAACTGTTACATGTGTGACTATGTTAAATTTGTGTGCCTCCTGCATGGATCACTTGGCCGTTCCCAATATGGCTACAGTGTCTTTGTGCAGGAGCAAAGTTGCAACACAACTACAATGTGATTTACAATTACACTATCCTTTCTAAAATGGCTTCTAATTATTTTCATTATGTAACTGGCATGATACAATTTTACCTGACTGATAATAAATTGTTATATTTGATTTATTCTGCATTCTTCTTAATTCATTATTACTAGTAGATTAAAGCGAAGGTATTACCTCAAATCTGTGTTCAGGATTGTTCATACGAAAGGTTTAATAGATGGAGCATGGGGCACATCAATTGAGTCCATTTCGATTTCTGACTATCACTGTCTTAAATAAGTTGCAGTTTTCGTAAATATATAAAAACTATGCTTTTTGTACGAGTAAGCAGGGCGCGACCGACTTAAGATATTTACCCTGCATCCAATGTTTAAGATCAGACTGACGAGTTTGTGTTCGGGAAGAGCATTCAATAGGCCGAAATGTTACTTCTAAAGCGATACCGGGTCTGCAGTGAACGAATAATTGAAAGTATGGGATTTTTAGAATACTTAAATATCTAAATTAATAAACAGTCGATATCTGTGATCAGCTTTTGATAGAAATATTGCCCAAATTTAATGATCACGTAAAATTGGAGTCAGACTAAACACGGAGCTAGACTAAAATTCAAACTAAATCCTGATAAATTCAGAAGCGCAAATAAAAGACCGAATACGCATTAAACCTTCGACCAGGCCGCTGGATTCCGCTTTTTGGGCTGGCGGGTGGATCCTTACAAACCTTTTGCCGATAGGGGCGCAATTGTAGTATACGCTCTGATGGGTCGTATTTCAGGGATTTGGACAAACGACCTATACGAGCGTATTAGTTGGAGGACAGGTTGGTAAATACATCTCAATGCCACTTCCGATGAAGCTTCTGCGTTTCCTCTGCATTGAAAAGATGAGTTTGTTGATACTGATTTGCCTGGTAACAGCCCAAATGTCTTATTATTCTAAAAAACCTGATTCCTTTAATTAAAAACAACTAGTTTGAGATTAATATGCCTATCCCAGGGGTGTCAAACTCAGTTCCTGCAGAGTTTAGTTCTAACCCTGCTCCAGCACAGTATCATGTAGTTTTCAAATAAGCCTAAATGATTAGATTAGCTGGATCAGGTGTGTTTAATTAAGGTTATATCTAAACTGTGCAGGACTGTGGCCCTCCAGGAAGTTTGACACCCTTGGCCTGTCCCATTTTTGCCTGCCTCCCTCCCAATGTTAAAATGTAACTAAGTAATTTTTACTCTGAGTAAATTTTAAATGAGCTACTTTTTACTTTTACTTGAGTAGATTATTAGACTGGTACTTTTACTTGTACTTAAGTAAAATTTCATTAATGTAATGGTACTTTTACTTGAGTAGAATATTTTTGTACTCTTTCCACCTCTGTTTTTTAGCCATGCAAATAAAACTTCATCTACTTAAATGGGAAAGACCAAAGTCTCTGCAACTCTTTGTGAAACTACTACAAGCTCTAAAGCCCTAAAAACACATTTCACATTAAAGCCCCATGTACTGCAAAAGCAGAATGAAAACCAGCAGTTGTGATGGGATAAAACTTTTTAGTAGGTGCTATTTGGAGTATTTTGGAGAAACTAGATAACTGAAATATTTTTGGAAGTTGTTTGTATTTTTATATGTTATGTTTTCATTTTTATTTTAGTTAAGATTTTAGTCTTTTTTTGTCAGCTTTAATTTTCTTTTTTTAATTCTGTATAATTTTTATTAATTTTTATTTCAGTTTTAGTCGTACACATTTAAACTTAATGAAAATTTAGAAATGTTGCCTTGGCAACTAAAATAAGAATATATATATATATATATATATATATATATATATATATATATATATATATATATATATATATATATATATTATTTCAGTCAATGTTTATTTAAAATATATATTTTTTTAATATTAATAATCCTCTGAACACTTTAACAATACACTTGAGATGTGCTTTGCCATCCCACATTTTTAAAGTCTGTATTATCATAATCATAATAAATTGTGGTCTTTAATCTTAAATAATGCAAAACAGTGTATTTTCCAGACTTACAAACAGGTAATTGGTTCTTTTAACCATAAGGGGGGACTTCTGGAAGACACTTTAAAATAGAAAGGAAAAAAAAGTTTGGCTGTTTTGTAGAGAGACAAAACTTTTGGAAGAAAATTTTCTAAAAGTTACAGGATGATTTTAACTTATCAAATAATTAACTAATTAACTAAATCATTTTTACTCTAAAGAGAGAAGGAGAGAAAAAAAGCTTACTATGCTTATAAAAGACTTCTTAAATATGTTAAAAGCACCAAAATTTCAATCCAAGAGTTTAATTCATTTACATTCAGTACAGTGTGGTGTGGAATTGGAAGATGGGCGTGGCTTGCTGTCTGCGATGAAGGGGTGGGGCTGCTTGTGTTTGGTGGAATTATATTATCAATCTCCTCCCAGACGTTTGTGGTGCTCAGTTCATGTAAATGTCACTTGGCAAAGTCATGGCTTCAGGTAACGCGGTGCAGAGCAGATGAAGACATTTGTTTGGCCTTCCTCTCATGGCCAGTGACACCAGCAGCTGTCTCAGTGTGATGGGAGTTCAGGGCAGGTCAGTAGCAGCAGACGCAGAGCAGATCTCACCTTTAGCTTAGAGCGAGACGCGGCCCGCTGAGCTCGGACTGGCAGGTGGGCCGCATGTGGGTCAGCTGGTGCTTTATCTGCTCTGGCAGCCTCCAAACTGTAAATGACAAGCGGCAGCGCTGCTGTGATCTAATGTCACGTACTGTAGCTGCAATTTAGATTTACTTGATATATTGAATGTGTGAAATGTGCTTTCAGATTGTTCCAGTTGCATTTGCAAGGTACAAATGAATGATTTTGATTTTGATTTTACATGCACTTGAGATATGCTTTACCATCACAGTTTTAAAATCAGGAATAAAATCTGAGAATAACTATATTATAAATTATATTATATATTCTGGCCCTTAAGCTTAAAATAAATTTCAGACAGCACTTTTTCAGAGGCTTTTGCATCTGAACTCTTCATGTGTCTCTTAATTTTTCCCCATTGAGATCTGATGTCTGAGCAGTGTATATATATATATATATATATATATATATATATATATATATATACACTCCTCAGACATCAGATCTCAATGGGGAAAAATATCATGCAGGATATCTATACTGATATGGACTGGGTAATTTGTAAGAAATGAAAAGATGCCACATAGTTTAATGGAAATGAAAATTATCAACCTACAGAGGGCTGAATTCAAAGACACTCAAAATTAAAGTGAAAAAAGGATTCAGCAGGCTAGTCCATTAAGCTGAAATTTCATTGCAGCAACTCAAAATGGTACTCAGTCGTTTGTATGGACCCCATGTGCTTGTATACATGCCTGACAACGTCAGGGCATGCTCCTAATGAGACGAAGGATGGTGTCCTGGGGTATTCCCTCCCAGATCTGGACCAGGGCATCACTGAGCTCCTAGACAGTCTGAGGTGCAACCTGGCAACGTCAGATGGACCGAAACATAATGTCCCAGAGGTGTTCTATTGGATTTAGTTCAGGCGAGCGTGGGGGACATTCAATGGTATCAATTCCTTCATCCTCCTGGAACTGACTGCATACTCTCGCCACATGAGGCCAGGCATTGTCGTGCACCAGGAGGAACAAGGACCCAATGCACCAGCGTAGGGTCCGACAACGGGTCCAAGGATTCCATCCCGATACCTAATGGCAGTAAGTGTGCCATTGTCTAGCCTGTAGAGGTCTCTGTGTTCCTCCATGGATATGCCTTCCCAGACCATCACTGACCCACCACCAAACCGGTCATGCTGAACAATGTTACAGGCAGCATAACATTCTCCACAGCTTTTCCAGAACCTTTTACATCTGTCACACGTGCTCAGGGTGAACCTGCTCTCATCTGTGAAAAGCACAGAGTGCCAGAGGCGGACCTGCCAATTCTGGTGTTCAATGGCAAATGCCAAAAGCACAGAGCCCACTAGAGGACGTCAGGCCCTCAGTCCACCCTCATGAAGTCTGTTTCTGATTGTTTTCTCAGAGGCATTCACACCAGTAGCCTGCTGGAGGTCATTTTTTTAGGGCTCTGGCAGTGCTCATCCTGCTCCTCCTAGCACACAAAGGAGCAGATACAGGTCCTGCTGATGGGTTAAGGACCTTCTACTGCCCTGTCCAGCTCTCCTAGAGTAACTGCCTGTCTCCTGGAATCTCCTACATGCTCTTGAGACTGTGCTGGGAGACACAGCAAACCTTCTGGCAATAGTACATATTGATGTGCCATCTTAGAGGAGTTGGACTGCCTGTGCAACCTTTGTAGGGTCCAGGTATCGCCTCATGCTACCAGTAGTGACTCTGACCCTAGCCAAATGCAAAACTAGTGAAAAACAATCAGAAAAGATGAGTAGGGAGAAAAATGTCAGTGGCCTCCACCTGTAAAACCATTCCTGTTTTGGGGGTTTTCTAATGGTTGCCCATCTAGTGCACCCGTTGTTAATTTTATTAACACCAAAGCAGCTGAAATGAATTAACAACCCCCTCTGCTATGTAACTGACCAGATCAATATCCCAGAAGTTTAATTTACTTGATGCTATACTCTGATTAAAAAGTGTTCCTTTAATTTTTTTGAGCAGTGTTTATATATATATATATATATATATATATATATATATATATATATATATATATATATACACACACACATTGTTTTCCAAAGAAAATTGAGAAACAAACTTAGAAAATTAAGTAAAAATATGCTTAATACCAAAAAAAAAAAAAAAAAAAAAACATGATTTGTTTGTTTTAAGCATACGCTGGCTTAATTTTTTTTTTTTTAAATACACAACTTTCCTTCTTGATTCTGGGATTTTTAAATATCTGTAATGGAAAACAACACAAAACTAATTATTTTTACAGTAATTTAAGGTAATAAATAGATATCTGAGAAACAGCCTTTAGTAAATTTCTAATGATATTATGTCATTTAAATCTTAGGTGGAACATTAAAAAAAATGATATTTTTGAAAAACATTAAAAACCAAACAATATTGGATGCCTTTAACTTTTATTGCATGGTCCTTTGTGCTTCATAAACAGACATGGAACAACATGAGGTTGAGTAAATCACATAATTTTCATTTTTGGGTAAACTATGCCTTTTAGAGCCTGAGTAGATGAATGTAGAATAACATTATAGGTCAAGCTTGTTAATTTTCTTAATGAAAACCACTACGAGTGTTGCCAAGTATTCATGGAAACATGCTTAATCACTCTTCTCAAGCCCTGATGTGCACTTTTATCCCATACTTTAAGAAGTCAAATTCAGTATATTAAATAAGTGTCTACATAAGGGACGAAATCCAGGCTCACTGACACACACACACACACACACACACACACACACACACACACACACACACACACACACACACACAAACAAAGCAGCTGTCACTTCTCATTTGGTGGGTGTTTTCCAGCTGAGTTGGTGTGATAGGGCTGGGTGAATCGACCAGCGACAGTGTGTTATGATGTGGACGAGCCTGCAGGCCACAGAGAGAGAGAGAGAGAGAGTTCTAGGGAAATATCTACAGGACATGCACAGTTAATCCTAGTAAACTGAATCAGATGCTTCTCTATTGCTGCCTGTCCCATACAAACCACTCATTCAAGAAGCAGTGAAAGAGTTAATCTCATGAAAACTGAACCTCTTTGGGCCACCTTAACATCAAAATCTAAATTTGAAAAAAGTAAGGAAACGAGAAATTTACAAATTAACAATAAGAAATAAGGAGGAACAATAAAAAATTCTTAATTTGCCACCTAATTTTCATTATTTTAGATAAATAAATAAGGGAACAACAAATTTTACTTATTAAATTATGCCTATTTTTAGGAATAAGAAATTTCTTGCAACACAGTTTTTATTACCTTAAATTAATAAATAAATAAATATTATATATTTTATTTTTTAAAAGCGACAGTAAAGTCATGTACAATTATATGAAAAATTCTATTTCAATTCTATGTTGTTCTTTTGAACTTTCTATTCTCTGAAAAATAAATTAACTTTCTAATCTGAAAATAAAATTGTGCCACAGTTTCCATGAAAATAAGAAGCATCACAACTGTTTTTAACTTTGATAATAAAAAAATGTTTCTTGAGCAGCAAATCAGCCTATTAGAGTGATTTCTGAAGGATCGTGTGACTCTGAAGACTGGAGTAATGATGCTGAAAATTCAGCTTTGCATCACAAGAATAAATTGCATTTTACAGTATACTCACATAGAACACGTTTTAAAATTTTAAATTGTAATATTTCAACTGCACTTTTGATCAAATAAATGGTACTAAATGTGTATGTGTGTGTGTGTGTGTGTGTGTGTGTGTGTGTATGTACAAAAATGGTTTTAAGTCAGTTATTTTTATGTTTTTCTCTAGAGTGTCAGTAGAAAATATCAGTTCACATTTCCAAACATTCATTTTGCCATTAATTTTAATAATAATCTAGTGAGATTTTTGAATGCACGAGCAGTCTGACAACAGCCGGTGCTCCACATGGAGATCTGATCTCACCATCATCGAATCTGTCTGTGATTACATGAAGAAACTGAGACAAACTAAATCCAGAACTGTAGCAACGTCTTCAAGACATTAAGAAACCTGCCTCCAAAGCTACAGTACTGTGACAATTTTTAGACACTTTTGTAAATATGCTGTAAAGTAAGGATGCTTTCAAAAATATTGTCATAAATGGATTTTATTTTTCAGTTAATTTCTATTTGCTAAATCAAATCAATATTTTGTGTGACCAACCTTTGCATTTAAAACAGCTTTTGTCCAGGTACACTTGCACATTTGCAGGAAGGTTTCTTCAAGCGTCTTGGAGATACGACCACAGTTCTTCTGGATTTAGTTTGTCAGTTTCATCTGTTTCTTCATGTAATCACAGACAGATTCGATGATGGTGAGATCAGATCTCCATGTGGAGCACCGGCTGTTGTCAAACTGCTCGTGCATTCAAAAATCTCACTAGATTATTATTAAAATGAATGGGAAAACTAATGTTTGGAAATGTAAACTAATATATTTTCTACTGACACACTGCAGCAAAAGATAGAAATAACTGTCCGAACAGCATAGTTGGGGTGAAAAAAACTAACGTGCCTAAGACTTTTGCACAGTATTGTATATATGGTCCTAAAAAATGGTTTTAAAAATGTTATGCCAAAAATACTTCTTATTTAGTTACTTGTGATTTTTGAGACATTTCTGGGAATTTCACCCATAACATTTCTCAAAGTGACAGTGTTCAAAAAGTTTACTTTTCACTCTAGATACTTTAGCTCTTCATATGCAGACACTTGATTCTGTTTGTTTCAGACTAAAGTGCTCTGACAGGACTGCATTCACACACACACACACACACACAAAATCTCCATCCATTGCATAATGACAGATGCACAATATCTTAAAACCTTGACCATCTCTCTCTCTCTCTCACACACACACACACACACACACACACAGAGGTCTTACTGTGCAGGGCCGCTGGCCCGCGTCACTCTGTGTTAGCATAAGAACAGCTTATTAAAGACAGAGAACATCACCACAGGCCAACCCTGAAGATGAAGGACTGAGTGAAGAAGACAGAGAGAGAACTCATAACTGTCATATCTGTCTGTGTGTCCGGCTGATGTACATGTATATTGCTCATGTTTACACCGCGAGTCAAACATAAATGCTCTTACAAATGGAGCTGCAGCAACAAAACCTGCTGCTTAATAGATTTTAACATTCCTTTAAAAATTGCACATGCACTGAAAAAATAACTAAATTGTCAAAATATTATTTATTTATTTATTTATTTATTAAACATCACTGAACCAACCTAAATACACCAGTCTATACCTACAAATTTTGGGTTGTTGTTGTTGAATTAGGTAAAAGCTGCAGGTTACCACATTTTACCAGAGTTATTTCAGTATCATTGGGATAAAATTATAGTTTAGTAATAGGTTTGAATTAGGTTTATTATTAGGTTTGCTATATAATGATACACCCTGCTTTTTACAGTGTGGAAAACTATTTTGCATAATCCTGAGAATCTACTTAACAATATTTGTTTTTGCTTACATCAAAGTGTTTCTCTTATTGTTTATATATATTTATTACACATGCATATGACTGGATGGATCATTTAGCATCACAAAGAATGAACTTACTGCAACAGATCAAGTTGTGACATTTTTTAAATTCAGGTATAGATGAAAATATCTGATATTAACAAAGAGCAGCAGAAGATATCAATACATTCGGTCCATTTCATTCAAGCACGAATTCATAATTAAACAAACGTGTCGAAGTAAAAAAGTAGCATTGTTGTCATAGTTCCATTTTATACAGTATGTTACATTTAGGACTAATATCACAATCATTGTGTTGATTATAGAGTTACGCAGCCTGTGCAATCAAAAAATAACCGTAAATGTGGCCTTTTATGAAGCTGAGGCTGATGGTGGTGAGGTCAGAATATCACAACAAAGTGAGGTTAAACATCAAATAAAAATGATTTAGACAACAAAAACCTATGTTAGAATATAAAATCATATTCTTCATTGTTTCTTTACTGAAAAATTAAAATTCTGTCATCATTTATTCACATTGATACAAACCTATATGACTTTACTTTCTTCTGTGGAACATTAAAAAGAAATATTTTGGGATTTTTTGGTCCACACACTTCCACAGAAGAAAGAAAACCACATATAATGAGTAAATGTTGACAGAATGGTGATTTTTGGGTGAACTATCCCTTTAAGACCCATTACCGTTGTTGTGGAAGCAGTTCTGTACTTTACTAAGAGACCAGCAGTCTGACTGTACATAAGAACAGACCGCCGAGCCCGGCGACGGCTGCCACGGCGACGGCCCTGACGACCAGGAACTCCATTGAGTCCTCCAGCTTGGTGTGCAGCCGCAGCACCTGTCTGTGAGTGTCCTCGCGAGAGCCCGAGTTCTCGATCACATGACTGGCGAGTCCACGCTTCTCTTTGAGGGGCATCTGAGCGCCGATCCTCTGTTCGGCCTCCTCCGGACTCAAACCGTCCCTCTGCATGAGACGGGACAGCTGCGTCGCCGGGTCACTGCCGAAATACAGACACATGAGGTGAAGGCTTATTACTGTTAACTAAAATTATTTAAATCGCTAACTGTAATACAGCTGAAATAAAAGACAAAATAAAATATTACAAAAAAGTAAAATAAAAAATTACATAAAAAAAGTCCTTCCCTGAAAAACTGAAGAACTAAAATGACAAAAAAAAAAAACTGAAAATAAATTGTAAATAAATAATAACTTAATAAATTTAAATTAAATTATAAATTTATAATAAAAAAACTATTTAAGAAAATGAATGGTATATAAATAATGCTAAAATAACACTGAAAGACCCTTTATTTGCTTTAAAAACTAACACACAACCCAGTCTGACTTATGTTATAGCAATTCATGAAAACAAAGAAAGTGAAAGAGAATATAATATGAATATAATACCAGTATACGACAACAGTGTGGGTTAGGAAACGGGTGAGACGTCGTGTTTCGAAAAGCAGGGGCACATCCAAAATCACATATCTGTAGCCTAAAGAACAACCAACAAAAAACATTAGTTCATGAGATTTAGCCACACTTTTCTCATTATTCTATTTGATTGCATGCATGTGTGCGTATACCTTTAAGGAAGTACAGCAGTATTTGTTTGAACATTTCTTTATGTATTTCTGGGTGTGTGATGGAGTTGAGAAGTTTTCGTTTCTCGGGGCTGGAGAAGATGATCTGCCCCAGTTTCTGTCTGTCAATCTCGCCATTGTCTAACAAAATTTCACGTCCAAAATGCTGCACGATCAGTCTGTACGCTGGGCTTTGGGGCTCCACCACTGACACACAAAGAAAAATCACACAATTAAAGCATTTAATAAATAAATAAATCTATATTAAGTAAATAATATAATTAAATAAATATTAACAATTATTTTTTAATTATTATATTTAAAAATCAATTTTAAATATTTTATAAAATATGTACTAAATACCAAATATATTATTTTTTTATTAATTCTTTTTTTTTTTTTTTTTTTTTTTTTTCAATTTTAAATCATTTAGTGTGTATTTTTCACTGAAGTAATTTTGTCAATAAAAAAAAAAAACATTATTTTTATTATTAAATGAAATAAAAATCTATACACATAATTACACTTATATATTGATTTAATATTTAAGCTATAAAAAATGAATCTAGAATACACACTTACTAAAGTTATTTAAGGTTTTACATTTAAATTCTATTGAATTTATTTTATTTTTCATTAATTTGTCATCTTAAAAACTATTTTATTTATTTCAAGTTAGTTTTCTAAATGGTGCCTACCTTTTTTTTGCAAAACACAAAATCCTATAAATTTATTTACAAAATAATGTTATGATATACTTAAGACGAACAAGCACTAAACACCTTTCCGGGCCACCACATCTGCATCGATGACAGGACAGCCCAGTTCTTTCAGCTGAGAAGACACTGTGCTCTTCCCTGAGGAGATGCCTCCGGTCAACCCCACCAGAAACATGCTGAAACACACAAATCATAGTTATTTACCCTCTAAACATCTTATTATACAGTATGTGGCTGATGAATATTGGTCGTTGGCGCCTTCTAGCGGCCTCTACTGGAACTTCAATAAAAATTTGACCTCATAAATATGTAAAAACACGAGTAATAGGTAACCTAGATTCAAACAACATTTCTAATTACAATAACGACTTGCATTATAATAGATGTCGTGTTATGTTTACCACATTAAGTGGTAAAACTTAAGTTAAATTAGCTAATAAATTTTGCTTGGGTTAAAAATCACCCATACCACAACAATAATGTGACTAACGACGTTAATAAACAGCACTGACATTTAAAAATGTTACAAATATACAGAGAACGCACTTACCCAACAGCACTGACCTACTTCATATGCTGGAAACACAGATTATAAACGCGTTTCTGCACAGATATACAAGAAAACAGAGACGAACCTCAAAACACAATATGACGGTTAATAGCAAGTATCTAAAAAGTCTGAGGGCTCTATAATAATGCTAGATAAATATAATCCCATTATTTTTGTTCATAACATTGACCTGTGCGCTTTTGACGTAATGTCTGTCTTCCTCCTCTTTGTAAACGAGTTCAACGCGTCAAATAAGCGCCGCCACGCGGCCTGGAGCGCAACGACGACCCTGTTTTGAAATAAATAGCTATTTCTGGGTGTTCAGCAAACGTTGATTATTTTTTGTATTTAGAGTTTGGAATTATTTGTTTGGAATGATTGATGTTTTTGACACAACATTACACAAAAATGCAAAAAATCTCAAGCCTGCATTTATTTGATCAAAAATACAGAAAAATATGTAATATTGTGAAAATATTATTACAACTTTAAAATAATAGTTTTCTATTGAATATACTTTAAAAAAAAATATATTCCTGTGATGCAAAGCTGAAATTTTCAGCATCATTACTCCAGCCTTCAGTGTCACATGAGTAACATCCAGTCTATCTACATGATCATTTAGAAATCATTCTAATATTCTGATTTATTATGAGTGTTGGAAACAGTTGTGCTGTCTAATGTATTTGATGAATAAAAGGTTAAAAAGAACTGCATTTATTCAAAAAAAAAAAAAAATTCTAATAATATATTTTTCTAATAATATATTTTTCTTTACTATCACTTTTTATCAATTTAACACATCCTTGCTGAATAAAAGTATTGATTTTATTTTAAAAAAAGCAAAGAAAAAAAAAATTACTGACCCCAAATTACTGACCAGTAGTGTATATTTGTTATTACAAAATATTTATATTTTAAAAACATAGTTTTTTTTTTTTTTTTTTTTTTTTACTTTTTATTCATCAAAGTATAAAATATTTATTTTTTAGTTATGTAGTTTTATTTAGCAGCAGAACTGTTTCCAACTTTGATAATGAATCATCATATTAGAATGATTTCTAAAGGATCATGTGATAATGATCCTAAAAATTCAGCTTTGCATCACAGAAGTAAATGATAATTTAAAGTATAATAAATTTAAAAAACAATTATTTTAAATTGTAATAATATATCACAATATTACTGTTTTTTTCTGTATTTTTGATCAAATAAATGCAGGCTTGATGAGCAGAAGAAACTTCTTTCAAAAACATTAAAAATAGTAATGTTTCCAAACTTTAGGTCTGTACTGTATATATATATATATATAAAGAAGGATAAGAATGTAGACGTTTTTAAGTAAAACGTCTTCATTGCCATCCATTTGTAATGATTGCTAAACACCTGTCTGAACCAACAAACTGATTTAATGCCATCTTTGGTATTTATGCGATGACAGACAGCCATTTCAGAACAAGAGCAGAAATTGTAGATTTCCAAGAAGCTATATTGAAAAACCTTGCACTATTGTGACATTTGGTTAATGATTTTATCCAACACACTGTGTGGTTATCTTATGCTATGACTCTATGCTTGTAGACAATGAATGAATCCTTCTTTTTAAACAAATAATGTTTGGGGTGGAACAAAGGTGATCAACCTAGAACCAGTTAATCTTGTTCGAACACACTGCATCTAGTTCTCTAGTGAGCATAAGGACTATTATTGTTAACAAGTTTGACTGTGTTTAATTAGATGATAGAGCTTTATACGGCAAAGTACAAAGGTATTAATATGTACTGTACCTTTAAGGTAACAATATGCACCCAGTAGGGATAAAAAGTCACAAAGGTGTATCTTTTGAAAAGGTACCGCCCCAGTGGCAACTTTTGTACATTTTTTGAGTGTATGCCAGAGGTCCGAAGTCATTTTCATACTTTGTGTATGATAATAAATCTAATTATTGTCCCTTAAATTTTGTTTTAATTGAAGTGTAAAATTGTATATCTATTAAAGTATATGTATTTTTTCCAAGAAAATTAAAGGATCAAACATCGCCAAAGATCACGCCAGACTTTAGTGCACAAAAGCTTTTGAATGTGGGTAGGTAATATATCTCTATATCAATATCTGGTCTAGATATTGTCACTGAAGTGAATTCACTCTTTTAGTGAGTTTTGTGTATAATGTTTTTCCTTGTTGCATCAATGCAGTTTTTACATTTTAATAATGACCTTTGGCCTTTATTATGTGTAACCAGTACAAGTTTTTAAAAAAAAAGGCCTAAAAGTTCTAAACTATTAATACTTACAAAAAATGGAAAATTACACAATTTTGTGAAATTGCAGGACAACAAAAATGCAGGAAAAACCCCACAAGAAATTGAATTTATTGTACAGCACATGACTTTTGGACACGTCAGAAGTGAAACAGTTTATTTCACATGTGATTTATTTTTTCTAGGATATTATGAACAAATTATAAAATTGCAAAAGTTCCATCTGACATGATTTTAGAACAATTAAGCAAAGCCGTTGTGCACAATGGAAACAACATCATAATATCATCAGAGTCATATTCATATTCAGTCAGAGAGAAAAATATTTACATAGTACAGAGGGAAATGTGTTTCAGAGCACCACGTCACGTGATAAATGTACACTGACAAAGGCATATCGAGATTTCCTGTAAAAAAAAAAAGTACCCACAGACTGTGAACAAAATATAAACAGACAGAGGAAGAGAATGGCTTTGATTTCAGTTCTAGTAGGTTTGAGTGAAACTCGTGCTAAAAACAGTGTGCAAATCTAAAATCAGTGAAACTGTGGGTCAGTATGTAAGGATTAAGGGTTTCAGCACCTAGTATATAATATAAAACATACTAAAATCCTCTTAAGAATTCCACCATTACAGTTTACACTAGATGTTAAATCTCACTCTTAATCACCATCTTAGTATAATATAATCCAGTACTTAATCTCAGTTCCAGTTATATTTGTGTCAGTTATTATAAGGAGGTTACGAAGGGTTGCGAAACAAATGACACACATATGAGACATGTTGCAACAGTGGTGTCATTTGTGGCAAGTTGACAATCATCAGAAGAGACAGCGTTAATCACTGCTCTACATGTGATTGGCACCAGATCAGCATGAGCAGAGCTATTTTAGTTAAAGTCTCTTTGTATTATGTTTGATAGTCGTCAAATAGCTCTCGAGTGTCTCAGCCTTCACGCTCCTTATGGTACTCAGTCTTAATTATTCATAAAATGTTGGTCTTGTGCTTGCTTTAATTGTGGGAAAAACAATAGAAAAGTAACAGGTAAGAAGTGTCATAAATTATTAGCTTTTAATATTTGAATGGCTTGTTAAAAAGATCTGAGTCAGAATTTTGTCACAGTCAAAGCAATATATTAACATATTAACAGCGCAGGAAACGTTTCGATGGAAATACATTGGCCAAGCACTGGCCTGTAAACTGGCATACAATATTTCATTTGAAATTTTGGCAAATGTCTTCCCATCAGGCATCTGTAGCAAATGTACCTATTATCCACCTTCATGCTTTGATAGGGTCTATTTTAATTTGTAGGCATAAAAAAATCTGTTGTCCTATACTAGTTATCTCATGCACATATAGGCTATCATACATATACACAAAATGCTAATGGCTCTCTTTTGAACAAATGATAAGCTGGACTGAAAATGCTAATGGTGGTGAACATACATTCATATCTACTGTATCACAACCAATGCTTTTTCATTGTAAGTGAGATTGGGGCCCCGATTCAGAATCAGCTTTTCCTATACAAATCTGCACTTTAATGCAACAAGTGCTAAGTTTAGGCCTATCACACTTATAAAGATTATATTCAAGAACAGCATTGGAGTGGAAAATGTGGTATGGCATAACATTTAATACAATAAATTGAAAAATGCATTGTGTAAATTGCTATAACATCACATAAATGTGAATTTTAAGCCTTCTTATCTTAATTAATCTACTTAGGGACAAACAGTAAGAAATCTGGAATGTTTGAAACCTGAACTGTAAATTTCAGATTAGCACTGCACAAAACATATAAAACAGTATGAAAGATTGAAGGAAATTGAAACTGACATCAAAATAATGAGTAGCGAAGATAGAAGAACGGCAAGTTGGGACCAGATATCAAGGAATATACTGCATCGGAACATAAGAAAACTCTAAAAGTTTTACAAGACGTTTTGGAAAACATCAAGTTCTTGATCCAATATATTGAAGAATCAAGCTTTAGCGAAAGCCATCCATTGAAAAAGTCTATCACCAAGCCATTGAGAGTGAAAGGGTACTCGGGTACTTTTGGATGCAATCGTTTGTAAGAGTCTAATTGGTATGGAAATAGAAGGACTGTAAGATAATGTCTTTGTGGACTGCAAGATGAAGTCTTCCTGTTGTAGACCAGCATGTTGTGTTGTGCTTTATTTTAATGCACTCGCCCAGTTGTTTGGTATCTTGTGTTCCTCCATCTGCAATGGCATTCTTTTTACTATAACTAGTCTTGAATTTAATGTGATTCTTGGTGTGCAGAACACTAAGATGGTATAATGCCACCAAATTCATGTTCTTTGACCCCTGAGATGCATTCAAATTGATCATTGAAAGTACATTTTCATAGAAAGACAAAAAAAAAAAATCCAATGGCACAACAATCATTTTGGTAACATCTATCAAATTATAATGACACAAATAGTCGGTCCGTGAAAATATCACTGGGTGACGTTTGTAAAACTTCCATAGTCATTATCAATTTGAACACATCTCTAGTTAGTCCAATTTTTCAAGGCAGCTGCTGGGATTGATTTCTCACTCTATTTCTTGGGATGAAAAACCATTAGGGGGCGCTCTTCAATGCGCTGCCAGGGACTCTTCTTGTTCTCATCCTTGTCATCCAGGTCGTTGTCATCTTCTGGGCTGGTGACGGAGTCACGCCGTGTTTCGCTGTTGCTACTACGTGAGCTGTTCCCCCGGCTTCGACCCCTTCTTGGCATTGAAGACCCCCTTGGTTCCTCAGGACCGTCATCCAAAAGAGGGGTCAATGGGTTTTCCAGTGGTGAACTGGCTCCCATGCGGCTCACCCCTCCACTTAGGTCCAGAGGGTCATGGTAGGTTGGTTTGGAGTAGTGTTTCCCACCACTTGTACTGTTGGAGCTGCTTCCTCCATTGCCCTTACGTCCACTTCCATGGTGTTCCTCTTTGTTCTTGCGACTGGATGCGGACTTGCGCTCATGTTGGGTGGCTTGGAAACTTGTGTCTACGTTTCGGTCTTTACTACTCCCGGCAGGGGCACTCAACGTGCTTTGGGCGCTGTGGTTGCCACTATGTGTTCCACTGTGGCTGAGATCGGTACCTACATCTATGTAGGAGTGACGCACGTGAGCGTTGGCGCGTCCGTCGAGTGATATGAACCAAGCACGAGGATGTTGCTTCACCCCCAGTTCCAGAAGCTTCTTCTCCGTGAGTGCTTGCAGCTCCCCGTTCATCTGGGAGATGGTGGAGTCATTAAACAAAACAGGGATGTGAACCGGTGCTGGTGTTCCACCAGGGGCCCAAACACTCTCGTCAGAGCCTGCTGGAGAATCACCTTGCTGGGATTCTGCATGGCCTGAACCAGGGGTTTGGTTTTGATGGTTTTGGCCTTGAATCCCACTGCTGGTACCTTGCGTACTCTGTCCATCTCGGTCTGCTTGGTTTGCCCCATCTTTACCCTGATCTGTGGCACCAAACTCGGATGAAAACCTCATGTAGTGGGCTGGGATCACAAGAGTTGGTACCATAGAACGGTACATATTCTCCTTCATCTGATCCAGTGAGCTGCAGAATATAATTTGACCTGGTTGTGTGTTGAGCGACGTTGGGCGAGCGAGGTGATCTGGCCCTTGCAAAACCTGCGAATACTCCGGTGGCTTGTCAACAATTGGTGGAGAAGGAGGGTCAGATGTGTAGCCACGGTTATCATTGACAACATGCCTCCGTCGATAGTCATTATCTTTGTCGTCAGGGCTATATTTGCGTCCATAGTCTTCATGTAGAAGACTGCTATCCAGATTGCTCGTATCTGTGGATCGATGTACCTTCATGGGGAAACTCTCTGCATTCTTTTGGGCTCCTTTAGACTGCTTGGTCTTAGAGGAATGGCGAAGCTTATGGGCAGGAATGTGCCTGGTAAACTCATCCCGAGCACTCTTGAAGGCATGGGATGGGGATCCCTCGGATTTGTTGGCGTCCAAGTTGCCATTGGAGGAGGCAGATTCAACATGACCACCACAGATGAGGTTCAAGTGGGACATGGAGGTGCCTTGGTCCCGCTTGGATCCGTTCAGAGCAGATGGAGCTTGAACCTGTTTCTGCTGCCGTCGGGGCTTCAGACATCTTCGTCTGGAAAACAGATGTTGACATTTAGGAAAAGCAGTCTTTTGCTGTAATCTTGTGAAATATACCTTATAATCAACCCATGCTCAGTGGGAAAACATGCCTGTGGTGACAGTTCTTCAAAATGGTATTATGTTGCTTCTTGCACATTTCAAACAACTTTCAAAGTGAAATACCCAATGTTAGGCACCAAAAGTACAATCTAAATAGAGGCATGTCTTTCCAATGAGCCCATGCTGCATTTAATTACACATAATTCAGGCAAACTAGTACAAACCTGCAATAATAGAGTAGGACACAGAGCAAGACTAGTACAAGCAAAGCGAGAGATCCCAAGATGGACAGGAGGAAGAAGGTGTGGTAGGCAGTGATGTCCCTCAGGCCTGGGTGAGACAAACTTGAGCCTAATGTTCAAATATAAAGCCTGATTAGCATTTGTCTTCATGTTATTGTGTTTGAGTCAAAGTACAAGTGTGTATATTGTGGCATGTACCAGTGCAATTGCATTCGAGTATGTTACCTGCTGAAGAACGGAAAGCTGCAATCCAGTAGCCAAGCTGGGAGGCAGTGAAGTCCCACATGAACTGTGATCCTTCTCGAGTGATAAATCCTGTTCCGTTTCGTATCCATAATCCTATCGAACAAATGCATAGCATTATTCCCAAAAAGAGGATCTAGCATTGACTGAACTTATGCAGGATGTTCATGATGCTTCCATTATAACAGATGGGACAATGTTTACACAGTTACACACACTACTTTTTGGTGCCTAAAGCATGGTTGAGCGTACCTGTCTTGGTGTCGTACATCCATACAGGTATGCTGGTGGCAGATCGTATGCGAGTATCAGAAGGCAGTGGCACAGAGATGTGAACTGGCTCGCTGACCTCAACCGCTTGACCCTCACGGTCAAACAGTTGTGCGCTGACCGCTGCTATTGTTGTTAGGTCTGTCCAGCCATTCTCTCCTCCTAAACAATTTACATTATAAATACACTGTATTATCTATAGCTATATTTTATATAACAAGTCTCTCCTACATATTTTTTTGTTTTTGTATGGAGCATTTATAATGGTTAAAATTTTTTAATATCTTTATATAGAAAGACTAGTATTTTTCATACCTGTGTTGTTTGGTTCCAGAGCGAGTGGGTAAGGGAATGAGTTAATTTCATTCTGCTCTCTGGCTGTTGTTAAAACTGCTGTCAGTTCTGTGTAGGAGGAGTTAAACTGTAGGCTCCGCCTTGGAACCTGCAGCCATGGCTGGCTCCGCCCACCTGAAGGTTAAAATAGTAAATTAAGTGTAATGACTAGCAAGAAACATAAATATATATTTTTAGAGAAGTTAACTTATATACTATGTAATTCAATTTAAACTAAATTAAATGTGTTTCTTGAAAAATCAAATGTACTTTTTTTTAATGCCTTTCCCATTATTTGGAGCCTTGGAAGACACACAGAATTGTGCATTTTGTAAAACCAACAATATTCTGATTGCTTAATAGACTGAATTATTAAGCCTGGGAGCCTAAGTAGTGTATTCTGGAATAAAAATATCTTATGCCAGTTTCCAATGTGTGTGTGTGTGTGTGTGTGTGTGTGTGTGTGTGTGTGTGTGTGTGTGTGTGTGTAGGACTTTGTTTTGAATAAGTGTCTGCAAAATGACTAAATGTAATGTAATGATTGCGCTATATAGCTGGGTTGCCACTTGGGCAATTCACTTCTTTTGTTCTATTATTTTCTGAAATGCAAGCCTCTCCGAGGCGCGTAACTGATAACCTTACAATAGATGCCTCTATGCCGCAATAAACGCCCTATCATTACAGTGGAATTAGAGCAATTAGCAGATTCAGATGTCAAACGATTCTGTAATGGAAATAGAATATTTCTGCTGTTGCTATGGTGACAGCTGCAAAAAACTGAAGTGTCAGGTTGACGTAAGCTGAAAGCCTCAATAGCTATGTTTCCATCCAATGATTTGATTTAAACTTATGCGCAAAAATGGAATATTGCATAAAACATTTCCGAATAAAGCACTGTTTCCATCCAAGGAGTCAAAGAGAACAAAATCATCACCTCCTGGCAAACTAGCACTAAATATCACTAAGAAAACTAGGAGAAGCAACTGAATATAATAATTTTCATATAGCCTATGATGAATTACTTGCACCTCAGTGCGAGCAGATGAAACACGATAAATGGAAATAAATGGGAACGCAGTCGTTTAAGACAATTATACAGAAATACTTTGACAACAGACTTTGCTCAGGCATTTCAGAATGAACATATATAGACGCTGTAAACTAAATCAGTCCACTGGTTAGTCAAGTTATCCCTTCTCATAGTGCAAAGTCACATGACTTTTTTTGATGCCAATGGAGAAATGTATTCAGTAAATATGTTTCCATCGTAGTTTATGCACATTTTTTCTTATCGGATAAAAAGTTTATCCTACTCAAATGTGCGCATATGCTTTTTAGGCGCATCTTGGCATTTCCATCCAGCATTTTTTAATGCGATATTCCAAAATGTGCATAAAAATAGTTGGATAGAAACGCACACAATGGGTGAGAAGGAAAAAATATATTGTTAAGGACATGCATATGCCAACTCTCACTTTTTTCATACACCCAAAATAAGCAATAATAATAATCTTGTATTTTCTGATATGAATGTTGAGATAATCATGCTTGTTTTTGTGTGTGTGTATATGTATATATATATATATATATATAAGTTAATTTAATGGTCATTGATGTTTTCTTACTCGGGGAGCCATGAAACACCTGGATGACATCATCATATAGGATTAGTGTGCCGGGCTTCTGGGCCATCAGGTAAAGACTGACAGAGGCATATACTAACAGAGAGAAATACAGATGTGTTAAAAAGGTAGTAAATTAAAACAGGCATAGATGTTATGCCATAATGAACAGCGTGTTAAGGTACATCATTCTAAACTTCCCTTCACAAATGGTAGATGTGACAATGACAGTGTGGTACAAAAAGTCTGAGACTGCATCTCTTTTTCTATCGTTTAACCCTTAGGTTGTGTTCTGGTCATTTTGACCCAGAGAGGATATTCTTTTTCCTGAAAATGCTAGTTAATGTTGTTGCACTGGGCTCAAACTTACTGTCTTTGCTCACACAGTGTATGTCCCCCCCCCCCCCCACCCAAAAAAACAAGAAATTGGATGATTTTTGTACTTTTGTACCCTTGTTAATGTTGGTGTTTCCGGCCAAAAATGACTGGCCTACAAATAATTACTTGTACATTTCTTGTTAAGCTACATTATGATTAAATCTTTGATTCTGTCTTTGTATCTTCTTTTTTTTAACTAGCACAGGCTTTGCATTTCTTTTTTGAACTGATTAATCATAAGCCTCATTGATCTTAGCTTATACACCTCAGTTTTGGAGTGAACATTGCCAAAATTATCCATTTATATTTCTTTTTTCAATTGATTATTGATATGCTTAATTTCATTATAATGAGGCCTACTATTAATCAGTTCCAGAAGGAAATACAAAATCTGTGCTAACTGAGAGAAAACAGGTTGACAAAAAGATTGAATCCAAGATTTGGTGATAAAGTAGCATAATAAGAAATTTAAAAGCAATTTTTCAATAGGCCAGCCATTTTTGACAGGGAAAAGTAAATTGGGTAGTTTTTTTCAGCACAGTATAAGGGTTAAACATGACTAAACATTTTATATGAGTTTATTCAACATTGCATCTTACACTTAACACTTAATAAACAAAGTTTTAGGATTTTGAAAATTTGAAAACAAAGAAAGTTTTGACATTAAATGAAGAAAAATTACATTCTGAACAAGATGAGACTTATATATGCATGGTTAATTCAGTTCACATTAGTGTTTACTCACAGGGTAAACGGCTGGCGTGCCATGGCACAGAGCTGGTGAGGTAATCTCTCCGAGAGGCTGTAATGATTACCCATGTTCCCGTGCGGTACAAGAAGCTGACGACCTGCACGCCATCACTGCCTGCTTTACTTTGTGCCAGCAGAGTCTGGTTACCATGAACAGCAATAGCAGCACTGGCCAGGGGTGAAAGATCACCGCTGTCAAACACCTGGACCCTCACCTGCACCTCTGAGGGGGTCAAAAACAAGTTCATATGATCAGATGCATGGCAAGAATGTCTTCAGACACGTTTGGATTCAAAAATAATAAGTCCATCATAAGATTCTAACCAAAAAATATGAAGAACTAAAAGACCAAATTCATAAAGAAAGATCTGAACACAGACAACTCCATGGTTCTCATAAAAATAATAACAGGTAGCTCTCATATAGCATTCACAGCTCACTCTGAAACAATAGCATGCAATCCTATAGTAGGCAGTTGAAGTAATAAATAAGCACAATTCTATTGAGCTGACAGTGGGCCTCAGTAAATCTCAGATTTGCATAATTGACAGACACACAAAAAGCTGTTTAGAAAGATTTCGTGCAGCCAAAAAGCTTGAGTAGGCTATGCCAAATTGGGAATGAATTTGTAAAGGCCGGTATTCAATAATATGCACTTATTGTGTCCTGTCTATAAAGCCATGCGATGCATTTAGAGTGAAATTCGTCAAAATCTACGTTTCAGAATTTGCGTTCAGCAATCATAGACCGATGCATACAAATGATACGACTTTGCAGTAGGATTTTGCTCGTTTGCTCGATGTTTTGGGGACAAAATAGCCCACCACTCCCTCATCCAGACCCGCTATGCGTCCCTTTATTCTCTACTCACCGAGAGCTTCCCTTTCAGGGATCGATTTGCCAGCAGTCCCTTTAAAACCGCACAAAAATATAAAGAAGAAAAAACGAGGAACGAAAAGGGATGGCATCTTGAAAGCTACATCGCTGTTTCCACGTCGTCGGCCATATGTGGATGTGTGTGTGTGTTTTCAGACATGGTTGCCAGCATCCTTCAGTGTGATGCGGGATGCTGCGCTGCTGCCGCCTCTCATTGTTAGTGGAAGAGGAAAAACAGCGCCCTCGCGTGGACAAACAGGGCGGTACGTTTAAATAAACCTGCAGCAATTGTGTAGTGAGTACCTACTATTTGTTTTAGGAATCTGTGCTGATTACATATAGATAAGACCGCGATAAGGGAGGGTTTGAGTCAAAATCCAATGACACAAAATTCTTCTTTTCTGTAGGAATGGTTTTGGTTTCAAATGCCTCATACAAAGCTTTCTTAAAGGAATAGTTTACCTGAACTTTAAAATATAGCTGAAAATTGACTCATGCTTGGGCCATCTAAGATGTAGATGAGTTTGCTCCTTCATGGGAACGGATCTGGAAAAATGTGGCAGTACGTCACTTGCTCACCAATGCATTCTGCAGTGAATGGGTGCCGTCAGAATGAGAGTCCAAACAGCCGAAAACATCACAATAATCCACACCACTCCAGTCCATCAATTAATGTCTTGTGAAGTGAAAAGTTCTGTTTGGATTAAACAAATCCATCTTTGACGTTTTAACATCCTTTATCCATAATATTGCTTTCTCCAGTGAAAAAATCTGAACTTTGAGATAAATATTCACAGATCAAGCACTGTTTATAAGCCACAACAGTCCAAAACCGTTCTAAACAAATATGTACTATAGATGGACTTTGATTTGAGAGGACAACAGGGGATAGACTTTTTCACTGGAAGAAGCATTATTATGGGTTATGGACTCATATTTTAGCCAGAAGTGATGGCTTTAAAAAGTTAAAAACAATGGATTAGTGTCTTACAAACACATCGCTTTTCACTCCACAAGTCATTAACTGAAGGACTGGAGTGGTGTGGATTATTGAGATGTTTTTATCAGCTGTTTAGACTCCCATTCTGACGGCACCCATTCACTGCAGAAGATCCATTGCTGTGAAGCAGTGGCGAGGCTATAAGGGCCAGGGTGGCACTGGCCCACTCAGACTGACAGCTGGTCCACCAAATATATTTATATCGTCTACGATAATATAATAATTGTTGTTTTAACAATGTGCGATTTGATGTTATCTAGTTAGTTATATCGAAAAAACCTAACAAAACAAATCTACAGAGTGCACGCATATACATTACGAGATTTTGTGTTTTTGGTTTTGTATGTTATAGTTTTTTTATTGTATGTTTTGGTTTTTTAAGTTTCATTAATTAAGAATGACAACCAAATTCAAGATATGGGGCAGAAAATGTTTTTTTCTCCAAAATCAGCATGATTACAAATCTGATATTGATTTTTACAACATTTCAAGAAACAGTAAATTAATTAAGAGACTCACGTTTTAGACAGCATATTGCCTGTTTTTTATTTATGCATTTCTAACTGCAGTTTAAAGTATTCAATGTCCCTCAGAGCTGCATTGCATTGCAAACATGAATTTTGTCAATCCTGACTTAATTTGTTTGGTAACAGCCCAAATGTCTGATTATTCTAATTGACCGATTAAATGTAAAAATGTAACTCAAAAGGTGATGCACACTTTTCTATATATATAATAGCTTTATAATTGTAAAAAAATGGCCATAAAGGGTAAAAATCAGTTTAAACTTATAGGAAAATATTTATTTCTATCACTGCTGTGAACTGATCTTGGATATTTTAAAATGGATAAAAAGTTATTCAGTGCAGTTTATCAAAATGAACTACTGAATCTTTTCTTCAAAACAACTGTGTGTGTGTGTGTGTGTGTGTGTGTGTGTGTGTGTGTGTGTGTGTGTGTGTGTGTGTGTGTGTGTGTGTGTGTGTGTGTGTGTGTGTGTGTGTGTGTGTGTGTGTGTTTGAATTGCGCTGCAGGGAAATACTGTATTCTGTAAAAAGCTCTTTGTGAAAGACTGCAAACAATTTACTGCATTTGCCTGAAAATTCCTAGAGGGCGCTATTTAAGTGATTATTCTGATCTGACTTGATCATCAGTGAGAGTAAATGAAACAAACTTAACACTAGGTCCAGATTCATGCAACAGTCCACATCATGAACAGCTTGACTTCAGTAATTGTGAGAAAGGTGGCAGACTCTAATTAAACAGTGTGGTAGAACCTGTTCATTGATGTCCCAGAGGTAATTCCTGCGGTGAAATAGGTCAGATGGACAGCTTATGTAAGACAAGAGCGGGGGTCGAGGGGCTGGGTGGTCTTTTCATACTTCTACACAAGAAAATTAATCCTTAAGGAGGATTAACAGTGAAACACAAACAATCTGTGCTAATGTCTGTAGTAGTAAATTTATATAATACTTTATAAAACATAAAGACTTGTTAATGAGTTGATAATGTAAAGCCTTTTCGGTTTCGCTTTTCGGACAAGTGCATCCAGAATTTTCATTTCGGTGCATATTATAGTTTATATGACTTGAACTGATTTATATGTCTGCAAAAGTAATTTATAAATTAATTTTAATTAAAATATTCCAAATTATTTTATTACAAATATCTAATATATTTCATGTAATTTATAATATTTTATATGTAAGCATTTTTGTATAGACGTTTTACTTTGAAAACATTAAAATATTTCATAAAACATGGATTTAAGGAGCAAGGAAAGTATTTTTCTACTTTTTCCTTAAATGATTAGTTCACTTGACATTTTTAGAGTCATTAAATGAAAATATTTATGGAAAGTGTTATAAATGTTTTAAGGAAACTAGCATTGTAGGAAACTAATACTTTAAGATAATAATAACTTTCCATGACCATGGCACATTTAATTAAACTAGATTTTTAAAAGATTCTCCTTTTTATAATCTCAGACATCCTTATTTAATTGAGCCACATATGTATGTAGATATGTATATAACATACAGAGAAACAAAGCAATACATAATAAGTAAATAAACAGAATTAGTAAAAAAAAAAAAAAAAAAAAAAAGATAAAATATGAACTAAATTGACCACATAATGAAAGTACAGTTTATATATGACGTAAAGGAAATGGTTTTGCACGGATATTTACCTCTGCTTGATAGGAACACTAAATTATTCGCGTTTTATTCTCCCCACTCCACACCCAAACTCAAAATGTAAACCATGTCACTGCTGCCTGGCCGTGCTCCTTGATTGACAGCCGAGACGTCCAATCAGAGCGAAGCCTCCGACGCTTTTTCGCGGAATTCTCTCCGCTCATTTGCCAGTTCGCTCGTCAAACTGTACCAAGCACACGTCAGCAGCGCCTATCCAATCACAGCTCACTTCCGAGCCGCTTGTTTCCCGCCCTCTTCGCAGTATCTGTTACATTCTTTCGCAGTTTGTATCAGAGGTACTTACAGTTACGCTTCATACCAGTGAGCCCTCAGCATCTCTATTGGGGTTATTACGCGCTTATCAGTAATTATTTTCCGTGTTTATGTTCCTCAAAAGCAGAAGAGAGGAGAGGAACCCGTCCCTTCGTTCCCGTCATCAGTAACATCAGTAAACAGCAGGTAATGTTAGGGATGATGCTTCTGACACTGTAATGCTAATCTGAGGCGGGATGGTCTGTGTGCTGGAGACGATGGATGATGGAGATGTGTGGGGTGTTTATTACGATTACGCTTTTTAAAGCTGGAGTGGTTAAGCATCATCCGCTATCCGCTTCAATTACGTTTCCAACTCTATTTAATGACACTGGACTCCCAGTTTAGCTGCATGCTGTCATTTTCATCTTATAAAGCTCCTCACATGCTAATCATGCGCCGTTTAACGTATATTGGCAGTGTATTGTGTTTTCTGGGTCTGTGTGTGTTACGCCCGCCAGTTTTTTTTTTTTTTTTTTTAGATCAATATAGGTGATTAATGATTAACAGTTTTGTTTTGCAATAGACCTTTTTATATAAAAGGTCGGTGTCTTTGTGGGAGGATTAAATTGTCGTTTAATCGATAAACCTTTGCTAAAGTCTAGCACCTGTTCGTTACGGATTTATATGTCTTGTTACGCTTTTATTTTTTATTTTTTGAGTATTATTTTGCTTTGTTATTCCAAATGACGATATTCCAACGATTTAATGCAACCTATGTGAAATCGTTGAAGTCGTTTTTTTTAATTAGGTTAAAGTTCATTCAATTCATCTCTGTGCAGCGCCCTCTTCAGGTCGCTTGTGAAAGTGCCTCATTTGCATATTGCCTACAGTTTAATTTAGTACTAGAAAGTGGTGTCCCATGGGGTGACCTGGGATTGTGTATTTGCATACCCAAATAGTGTTTTGAACGTACTTTCTTATTAGAACTTTGATTAATGATTAGTAATTTTTCTCTAAAGTTGAGTATGTGTTTACACTTAAAATGTACACTTGTATAGTGTGTGTGTGTGACATATATATATATATATATATATATATATATATATATATATATATATATATATATATATATATATATATATATATATGTAATATTTAGATTTATGTCAGAATTTAAACTTTTCATGTCATTATTGTGGCTTTTTTATTTCTTAATTTTCTGGTGTTCATCAAGCCTGCATTTATTTGATCAAAAATACAGAAAAAACAGTAATATTGTGAAACATTATTACAACTTAAAATAATAGTTTTCTAATTGAATATACTTAAAAAAAATTTTTTATTCCTGTGATGCAAAGCTGAATTTTCAGCATCATTACTCCAGCCTTCAGTGTCACATGTAACATCCAGTCTATCACATGATCATTTAGAAATCATTCTAATATTCTGATTTATTATGAGTGTTGGAAACAGTTCTGCTGTCTAATATATTTGATGAATAAAAGGTTAAAAAGAACTGCATTTATTCAAAAAAAAAAAAATTTCTAATAATATATATTCTAATAATATATTTTCTTTACTATCACTTTTTATCAATTTAACACATCCTTGCTGAATAAAAGTATTGATTTTATTTAAGAAAAAGAAAGAAAAAAAAATTACTGACCCCAAATTACTGACCAGTAGTGTATATTGTTATTACAAAATATTTATATTTTAAAAACATAGCTTTTTTTTTTTTTTTTTTTTTTTTTTACTTTTTAGTCATCAGAGTATCCTAAAAAAGTATCACATGTTCTGAAAAAATATTAAGCAGCAGAACTGTTTCCAACTTTGATAATGAATCATCATATTAGAATGATTTCTAAAGGATCATGTGATAATGATCCTAAAAAT
Source organism: Cyprinus carpio (assembly GCF_018340385.1). Classification (NCBI taxonomy): domain Eukaryota; kingdom Metazoa; phylum Chordata; class Actinopteri; order Cypriniformes; family Cyprinidae; genus Cyprinus; species Cyprinus carpio. The sequence goes on from NC_056620.1 coordinate 20,643,059, forward strand.
TCAGCTTTGCATCACAGAAATAAATGATAATTTAAAGTATAATATATTTAAAAACAATTATTTTAAATTGTAATAATATATTACAATATTACATTTTTTTTTTTTCTGTATTTTTGATCAAATAAATGCAGGCTTGATGAGCAGAAGAAATTTCTTTCAAAAACATTAAAAATAGTAATGTTTCCAAACTTTTGACCTGTACTGTGTGTATATATATATAATAGTAATGTTTCCAAACTTTTGACCTGTACTGTGTGTATATATATATGTGTACTTAATGAAACTTATTTAATGAAAAACCATGTCACGTATGGTGTAACTCTTTGATGTTCATGACTCAAAAATCCATGATATTAAAAAATAAAATTAATCAGATCCAAATATTGTAAAATATTACTTGTTTTATCCCAACATGCTTATCTTTAGTGTTGTTTTTTACTATTTATATATTATTAATATTTTGAAGTTTTATTATATTTTAAATTTTCATGTAGACATTTATGTTTGATTAGTTTTTGTTTTTTAATATTTCTGTTAAGTTTATTTTAGATTTATTCAACAATATCAATGCTATTTGTCATTTGTTTATGCAGTATGAATTGTTTATATGCATGTGCAAATACATAGGTATATAAATTTCTTTTAATAAATCTTTGACAATATAAAGCTTTTTTTTTTTTTACCAAACCTGTGTGCATCACTGTATATATGAAGATGAATGTTGATGAATACTGTAACTGTGTTTTGGTTGAGCAGACTGGTAGTCATGAGGGAACCCTTTGCTCCTGGTTGCCATAACAACACTGTTGCCATAGATACATGTCTCTGGATGTAGATGTGGGAGTGATTTTATTTATTTATATGTTTTATTTATATATAAAGTCTAAGTGTCTAGTCTGTCTGTATGAGCAATGAAAGCATGACAAGGCTGGATAAAGGCAGAAAGAAGAAGAGTATGGAAGGAAGTTTCCCTTCATTTACACAGGCTGGAAACGGACTCTTTCGTAGCTGTTGATCGGTTTTAATAAGCATAAAATGAGCCCTTAAAAGAAATGTCTGTATCAGCACTCACTGCTCTTGCCTTAATGGATCATAACTCAACTTGTTGATTTATAATGGATAATGGATGCTGGATGGTGCTCAACTAAGTGTAAGTGAGATAAAGCGATGAACGTCGAGGGCTGCAATCATGCACAAAGTACTGTACCTTTGCTGCAGGGAAATTTGAGCTGCTTTTTTTGAAAGCCTCTGTCTTTGTCTCACGCTCTCTTTAGAAATGGCAGAAGCCCATCAGGCCGTGGCGTTTCAGTTCACTATCACTCCAGAGGGGATCGACCTGCAGCTGTCCCATCAGGCCCTGAGACAGGTCTATCTGTCCGGCCTCCGCTCATGGAAGAAACGCGTCACACGGCTGAAGGTAAAGTAAACTTACATTATACATACTAACAGCTTTAAAGGTAACATGAAGTGCTATTTGCAATGCATTTAACTTCCTTTATGTGATGTAATTTATGTGAGAAATTGCTTCTATTGTATATGCTACACTATGATATGTGTATATAAAAATGTTTATTTAAATGTTAATTAATTTTTATATTTGGTTATAAAATAAAAATTTATTTATTTAAAAATATAATGCACAAATGAACAAAAAAAGGCACAAAAATCTTTATTACAAAAGCAATTTTCATTTTGATTTATTTTGTTGTCTATTAAACAGTCAATTTTATACTTATTTTTGTTTATGTAATAGTGCATTTAATGTTGATAATACATCTGATTAATTATTAACACATTTATTTATTTTAGGATAAAATTCACAACAAACAATGAAATGCACAATAAAATCTTTATTACAAAAGCAAATGTCATCTTGATTTTATTTTGTCACCTATTAAATCCATCCATTTTATACTCTAATTTTATTTTTGTTTATGTAATAGTGCATTTAATGTTGCTAATGCATCTGTATACTTGATTATAAAGTACACATTTATTTATTTAGGATGAAATGCACAAATTAATAATAAAACACAATAATTTATTTATTATAAAACCAAATAGCTCATTTTGATTTTATTTTGTCATCCACTAAATTTGTCTGTTTTATGTTTATTTTGGATGTTTTTGTTAATGCAGTAATGTGTTTAACTTTGATAATGCTTTTTTTTGATCATTTATCGAGCATTTATTTATATTAGAGTAAATTGCACAAACAAACTGTACAATAAAATCTTTATTACAAATGCAAATAGCTCATTTTGATTTTAATCTGCCTGTTTTACTTTTTCTTTTTTTTTTGGACATTTAGTAGTAGTGTATTTAACTTTGATAATACATTTTTATATTTGATTATGAAAGCAAACTTTTTTTTCTAGAATAAAATGCACAATAAAATCTTTATAATAAGAGAGCATTTTGATAATTTGTTGACTACTAAATCTGCCTGTTTTTTGTGCATGTAGTAGTTTTTATGTCGATAATGCTTTTTTGTTTTGATTCTAAAAACAAACATTTATTTTATTTTACAACAAAATGCACAAATGAACAATAACATGCACAAAATCTTTATTACAAAAGCAAACTGCTCATTTTGATTTTATTTCATCATCTGCTAAATCTGTCCATTTTATGTTTATTTTTGTGCATGTAATAATGTGTTCAAAGTCGATAATGCATTTTCTAATTGATTATAAAATGTATTTATTTTAGAATAAAATACACAAATGAACACTAAAATGAGCAATATAGTCTCTATTACAAAAGCAAATAGCTCATTTTGATATTTTGTGGCCTTATTTTTAATGTTTATTGTCAAACGTTCCCCAGCTGGATTTCGTAATGTGTCTTTTGTTTATTCGGGAGATCTTTCCTAATTTTTTTTCTTGTGTTTGTTTATTTTTTCATACAGAACAATGTGATCACTGGTGTGTATCCTGCCAGCCCGTCCTCTTGGCTGTTTGTTGTCATCGCAATCTTGGCCACCATGTACACACGCTCGGACCCTTCCATGGGCCTCATCGCTAAGATCCAGGAACATCTGCCAGTCGGGTAATTGAGGTCACATTACCACATGGAAATCTGATCCCTTGCTCTTTAAAGGCAGAACTAGCAAAACAAATGAATTATCTGCAGCGTGAACCGCTTCAGTGGCTCTAAGATACACTGAAACATTTGTCATCCTCTTGTGTAACTCACATTGAAACTTTTAAAAAATATGGGGTTCCCACCCATGAAATTATAAACACATGCCCGAAGAGGGTGTGTACCTTCACACCTTCATTCAGTTGCTTTCAGACAAAAGCAAAAGAGTTATTCTACAAAACAGATGTTTTTTTGTGTCCCTCATATGTGTGTAACAATGACTTTAATAATAAATAGCTGATTTAATATAAAATTTTTTAAATATATTAACAATAATCCAGTCATTTGAATTGTCATTTTCGTTTTTTGTTAGTTGGTGAACTGTGTTTTAAAGATTTTTTTCATCTCTATTAGCATTTCCAATTAAAACATATTTGGAAACAACAGCTAGCATTAAGACATTACTCTTTGATCCATTCAAAAGTTTGGAGCAATGCGTTATTTTTTTGTTTAAGTAATTGTATTTAGCAAGGATGCATTAAACTGATGAAAAGTGACCATAAAGACATTTATAATTTTACAAAAGATTTCTGTTTTTTGTCATCAAAAAGCAACTGTTTTCAGCACTGATAATAATAAATGTTTCTTGAGTAGTAAATCAGCATATTAGAATGATTTCTGAAGAATCTTGTTACACTGAAGACTGGAGTAATGATGCTGAACATTCAGCTTTACATCACAGGAATAAATTACATTTACAATTACATTAAATGCAGCCTTGGTGAACATAAGACTTATTTCACCAATGTGTAAAAAAATCTGTCCCAGGCTTTTGAATAGCAATGTACATATTTGTTTTTCTTTATTTTAAATAGCAGGTGTTATTAAAAAATAATTTTAGTTGCGTCTCCAGTCTATGCGCTAATGCTATAATAATTTTTTCCATTTTAAAATAATGATTTACTCCTTATCGTAGATATTTACAATCTTTTTAAAAAATGTGCTTAAAAAATGATCTTATCAGACTGCCCCTGTTTTCATAGAGTGTCCCAACACCTAATAAAACATTAATTACAGTATTGCATGCAGCAGTGTAATGTTGTGTCTCTTTGTCTGTAGTGATTCTCTGAGCATTCAGTGTCGGACGGTGGTTTCTGCCGTGTTGTTCAGCACTCTGCTCTGGTTCTCACTGATCTTCACCATGAGGCTTTGCCTGAAGCAGTTACTGTCGTATCACGGCTGGATGTTTGAACAACATGGCAAAGTGTCCAACACCACCAAAATCTGGGCGGTTAGTACAGTCATACTACAGACACACCTAACCTACAACCACCCAACCTGTAACAGTAAATAAAGGTGAAGTTTGTACTTTTGCAGCTTTGGTGGAGTCATTGTTGTTGTCCCGGGCTTTGAGGGAACCATCCTACAAATAATTTACTTGTCAATGCATATTAAACTGGATAGGAGAGTATTTTAACATCAAAATCACACTCTTTACCTTCAAATATGCTTGATTTCAGGCCATGGTCCGGATCTTCTCAGGCAGACAGCCTTTATTGTACAGTTACCAAGGATCTTTGCCCAACCTGCCTGTTCCAGCAGTGAAGGACACTGTTAAGAGGGTGAGATCATTATGTCATCATCATCACCAAAATAGATCACTATACCACTTTATATGGGGGAAATTTTTTTATTTATTAACATTCTCTCCTACTTTTAGTACCTGGAGTCTGCGCGTCCATTGATGAGCGATTCTGAATACGAGAGGATGACGACTCTGGCCAAGGAGTTTGAGAGCAGTCTGGGAAACCGCCTGCAGTGGTATCTCAAACTGAAAGCCATGTGGGCATCCAACTATGTGAGAGCAAACAGCAAACCAGACACATAAACGTCACACAATACCTGTCAATCGTCTTATGCAACCTTAAAAATGCTTCCCTAATCTGACATTAAACAATCAGTTTGGCTCTGAAACATAAAGAAAATATAGGAAGGAATTAGATTTTATTCCAACAGGAACTGATTGGATTGTTAAAAAAAAAAAAAAAAAGTGGACATTGCTACCAAAATAAAGGTGTTTTGAGAAGAGAGGTTAAAATTAAGAAGGATTTGTGATTTGTTTTAATTTTTATTTAATTTAGAATACACTGTGTGCTTTTAAGCAGAGATGAGGAATGTAATTTTTGTTATTTATTACATTTTAGGTTTAATAGGGGCATTACATACCATTACCGTTATTAAATATTACGTTTTGAGGAGAGAGACTGTAAGGTGAAAGTGACGTCAGTTGAATCCAAGTCCTTCAAAGAAAAATTGCATTTTAATTACGTTTTGATGAATGATTACAAAAACAAACATTTCTATTTAATTTAGAATAAATAATGTTCATTAACAGAAACAAGGAATTTAATATCAAAAAATGAAACTCCTCACCTTTCAGTGAGACTTTTTTTCTTGAAGACTGGTCGTAACTTTTACTTTTTACTTTTTACTTTAAATACTATATTTGTAAAAATATTTTATGTATTTGAGATGTGGGAACGGTGAAGAGAGAGAGGGCAATCATTTTGCATTTTAGGTCAGCATTGCCATCTAATCAGCCAATATATTCTTAAATAGCTTGCATAGCATTTAATCTGTTATAACATGGGATTTTGACCAAATATATTCAATCTTGATTTTTGTAAAATGTTGCAACAAGATTTTTGTTTTGTTTTTGTTCTTTTTAAAGTAACTATAATTGAGCATGTAAAGCAAATATTATTATAAGAAATTCTGTGTGGCGCATGCAGTGTTTTCACCTTTTTTTCCCCCTTACCTGTTTGCATCTTTCAAATTTATCAAATATTACGTTTAATATGGGCGATACATACCAAATTAAAGGTGATATGAGGAGAGGATGGAATTACATTTATATTATATTTAGAATATATGTTGTCTTAATAAGCAAAAACAAGGAATTAAATATTTATTAAATATTAAGTTTAATATGGACATTACATAACAAAAAAATAAGAATAACTAATTTTATAATTTAATATTAAAATGAATATTACATTTAATATTAATTTAATAAGATGGCAAATATGGTCAGTTTTAAATTCATGTTGACCTGAAAATCATATTTTGCTAGTGGGTTTGAACTGTAGGATGGTACAAAAATTTCATAACCATTTTGTTGTTATTATTTTTTTGCATCTTCAGGTCAGTGATTGGTGGGAGGAGTATGTCTACCTGAGGGGGCGTGGCCCAATCATGGTCAATAGCAACTACTATGGAATGGTAGGGCTCACAGATGCATAAACAAGCAGGAAGTTCTAAAGTGATATTTTTATATTCAAGTCTCTTGAGTCCTTCTCTTTCATCTTCAGGACTTCCTCTACGTGACGCCTACACCGATTCAAGCTGCGAGAGCAGGAAACACACTGCATGCCTGTCTCTTATACCGCAGGAAACTCAACAGAGAGGAAATCAAACCTGTGAGTCCATATTACAGTGCTGACAGATGCTATTGGGCGGGGTGGGGAGGGTGAAAAACGTGTCGCCCCGAGTGATGACAGAGATTGATTGCAGAGCTGTTTTTAACTGTGCATTGAACTTTGTTAGGTTATGGATGGTTGATGGAGACTGTGTGTGAATAGGGAAGACCCGCAGGGATGTTTGTATTGAGTCTGTGTTTTGCATATTTGCATTAAAGAGAACATAACCGGAAAAAATTACTACTTTAAAAGTATAGTGTGCTTTGTATATGTAATGTTAACACTATAAAACGTCTTCATAAGTTCAGTTTGATTCTTCAAGACAGCTAAACTTGAGTCCAATTTACATACAGTATTAAGCAGTTTAGCATATTACATGCATTTATATATCATCATATTAACAATTTGGCCCATTTTGATGATCAAGCTTTTAAACTATGCCATGTGGAGTTTAGATATTGATAACAGGTCATTTACTTATCTTAAAGTTACAGTAGTAATAACAGCAAACAAAAAAATTGTAGTAAGAATGAATATTGTTTTTTTTTATATATATATATTTTTGGTTGGACTGTACCTTTAATTGTGGGCGAAGAAAATAGTTATTTAAACTACATTCTGGTTACCTTGACTAACAGTGTAACTCTGTCTTTTAGAGTCGTGTGCCAGTTTTAAATGTTCCTTTGTGTGCCGCTCAATGTGAGAGGATCTTCAACACCACACGCATTCCAGGAGAAGAGACAGGTAAGGCTAGAATTAGGGGGGTTTTAATAGTTTTGAAAGAAGTCTCTTATGTTCACCCAGAATGTATTTGTTTGTTTAAAAATGCAGTAAAAATAGCAATATTGAGAAATATTATTACAATTTTAAATACCTGTTCTTTATTTGTATTTATATGTTGAAGTGCAATTTATTTCTGTGATGTGCAGCTGAATTTTCAGCATCATTACTCCAGTCTTCAGTGTCACATGATCCTTCAGAAATCATTCTAATATGCTGATTTGCTGCTCAAGAAACATTTCTTACCATCAATGTTAAAAACAATTGTGCTGCTTCATATTTCTGTGGAAACTGATACATTTCTTCAGGGTTCTTTGATGAATAGAAAGTTTAAAAGAACAGCATTTATTTCAAATAGAAGTCTTTTGTAACATTATGACTGTCTTTACTGTCACTGATCAATTGAATGCAAACTTGATGAATAACAGACGGATAGATAGATAGATAGATAGATAGATAGATAGATAGATAGATAGATAGATAGATAGATAGATAGATAGATAGATATGAAAATAAAGCTATTTATAATTACTGAAGACAACTATAATTATTTATCTAAATATACAGTAGTCAACATTTAAAGCGGATCAAAAAAGTTAATATAGCATTTTGGTTTTAGGTTTTAGGACAACTTTGATGAAAGGTTTTGATCCACTTCAAATGTTGACTATAAACAAACAAATATATAGGAAAAAATACATCTTCTATATACTCTTCTGTATATTTGTGTGTGTATGAATATATGAGTATATACAGTATATATACACACACATATACTGTATACCGTTTATTTGTTCTTCCCTTTAATAATCTCTTTAAACTGACAGTTCAAAAGTTCAAAATGTGCATTTTTCAGACTTTCCTCCACCATATTTCCTCATACTTTCTAGGATGAAAAGATATTTGACTTTAGTCTTTTCCTGGAAGTGTCACAAGTACAAACACATCTTACTGTATAAACTTACACTTCTATAAACTTAATTTTTGCCATCATTTGCTGATGCTTGAAAAGCACATAAGTGCGGACGGTGAGAATTGGCGTGCATTTACTAGTTTTCTGTGTGTATTTAGATTCCCTGATCCACTGGCAGGACAGCGAGTATGTGGCGGTGTTCCACCGAGGCCGTTATTTCCGCCTGTGGCTGTACCACGCCGGCCGCATGCTGTCTCCCAGAGAGATCGAGCAACAGATTCAGCGTATAATGGACAACCCATCACCCCCGGTGCCCGGAGAGGCCAAACTTGGGGCCCTGACTGCAGGAGACAGGTACATACATGTATAAATACTTTAATATATTAAACAAAAATGTGATTGTATTTTAGTATCATTCTTGTAGATTAGATTTTATTTGTTTTTTTCGGTTTCCATTTTAATTTTAGTAAGTTTTAGTAATTTAGTTTTTGTCTTTTTATTATTTATTGGGTTTTTAAATTGTTTATAGTTTATTCATTTTTGTTTGAACTATTTTAGTACATCAATTTAAACTGTAAATTTTCAGTATTTCTCATGCATTTATATTAAGAATCTTTCTTGATATGTAATCTGTATATTGTGGAAAAGCTACCTAGATTACTTTTTCAAATTCTTGCTACTACGAATGCTTAGGTGTTTTGAATTTCATTCCCAGAATCCCTTGGGCTCAGGCCAGAAAAGAGTTCTTCAGCTCAGGAGTGAATAAGAGATCTCTGGACTGCATTGAGAAAGCGGCGTTCTTCGTTACCCTGGACGACGATGAGCAAGGCATGAGGGGAGATGATCCTGCTGGCAATTTAGATCGCTATGCCAAGTCCCTTCTGCACGGCAAATGCTACGACAGGTGAGATGTCTTTCAATCCAAATTTGTCCATCAGTTACATTTTTTAAATTATGGAAAATGTTGTCTTAATTGTAAATAGAATAAATAGTCTCTTACACAGCCAGACGTGAAAGTCTTTGTCTTTGCTATGGGAGTGTTTTACACTGTGTTTGTGTTTCAGGTGGTTTGATAAGTCGTTCACTGTGGTGGTGTATAAGAATGGGAAGAACGGCCTCAGTGCTGAACACTCCTGGGCAGACGCACCTATAATGGCTCACGTGTGGGAGGTGAGAGATGGAATGAGAGAAAGAGAGAGTATTGTTTAGACAGCACAGAAATTAATGAGTATAATATCAGATAAGCTAAATAATGATGCTTGTCGTTCAAAGGACTCTTTCTTGTCTTAAGCGTAAGATGTCATAGTCTAGTAATTAAATATTCTTGCATAATAGGGATACAATGACAACACTAATCGGACGGTTATTTTGTTAATTTTATGGCTGATATTAAAATTCTGTTCTATTTTGTATTAAAAAAAAGTAAAATCTAAATTGATCGTTTTACATCCTGTTAGTGAAATTAGGCATAACCACATTATTATGTACAGTATAAAAATTTATATTAATTTAGAATTTTGCTAAAGTCTACATTTCACCACATTATAAACGTATTCATGTTTTTAAAAGTTTTACACGAGCTTTAGAGGATGGTAAAGGTAATCTAAATGTAAAAGTAAAGGAAACTAAAATGCATTATCAACCCATTTTTTAATAAAATAAATTATATGAAGTATTTTGAATTGGCTTTTATTTTTATATGTTCAGTTTTCTTTTGCTTTAGTAAATTTGTGCTTTTGTCCATTTTTTTTTTTTTATTAGTTTTTTTTAAATAATTCTCTTTAGGTTTTAACTTAAAATTTGTTTGTTTTTTTTGTTTGTTTGTTTTTCAGTTAATTTTTATTTTATTTAATCTTAAATTCCATTAAATATTTTAATAGTTTTAGTTAATAATACTAACACTGCATAAGCTTATATATAATTTTCATTATTCTTTTGCTGGCTTGCATTGTTATTCAGTAAATGCAATCTAGTTGTCCTTGTTATGTTTTCTAATACCGCTGTGTCTCTTTCTCTCTATATGTGATGACTACCGATAGTTTCCAGCTGGGTTATACTGAAGAAGGTCACTGTAAAGGAGACGTGGCCTCCTCCCTGCCTCCACCTACTAGACTAACCTGGGACATACCTGCAGAGGTACAAACACACCGTCACACCTTCTCATGTTTACAGACAGGAGTATATATGGTGACCGCTAATGGACATACTGAATAATTCATCTTCCTGTATGTGTATTTAGTGTCAGGAGCGAATCGAACGCTCTCTCGCTGTGGCACAGGCACTAGCCGATGACGTCGACTTTCATGTGTTGCCGATACAAGAGTTTGGCAAGGGCGCCATCAAAAAGTGTAAAATCAGCCCGGATGCCTTCATTCAGATTGCGCTACAGTTGGCCTATTATAGGGTAAGACTGAACCCACGTAACACACAAAACCACATGTAGTGTACTGAAGTCAGTTGTCCTTCACACTTCACACTAACAGAATGTAGAGAATCTCATTAATTATGAATATGTTCCACTAACGCTTCACAAATGCTGTGGCACAATACATTTTGTTTTCATTTTTTAACCCTAGATAATTTTTTTGTTTAAGGTAGTGAGCTTAACTATTACTTATACATACAAATTTTATAAATTATTAAAATATGATATTTATATTATATATTAAAATAAATATTAAACACAGAATGTGTTGGAAACAGTAAAGATGTTAGAAACATGCTAGACATGCTAGAGGCATGTTAAACATGATAGTAACCTGCTAACAATGTGTGAAAACGTGTTAGAAGCTTACTAAACTTGCTAAAAAAAAGTGTAAAAAATGTTAAACATGCTAGAAACATGTTAAACATGTTAGAAGAATGTTGCAAGGTTAGCAACATGCTAACATTGTGTTAAAACAAAAAAAGTAGGAATGCATCAAAATAGAAATTCTTGGCCAAAAATGAACAAAATTAAACTCTGGGCCGAAGGCTGAACACACATTTTTTTTTTTTTTGGTCATGTATTTTTCCAATTTTTTTCACCATTGCATAAATAGCCAAAATGTGCATTTTCTTTTCTTTTTTTTTTACTGTTTTGTCTTGCTTTTCAAAGAAAAAAGCTATTGCAAAACAATAAAAAAATATTTATTTTAACACTGAACTTTTTTTTTAACATTTAACATTATACCAACAAAGCACAATTTAACTCAAAATGAATGTTAATAAAATAAAAAAAATTTTGGGCTATTTGAGACCCCCTTCTTGAATCAGGCATATATTTTTTACTGTACAATTAAATGCAGCCTTGCTGAGCAGAAGAGACTTTTAAAACATGAGAAAATATTAACGATCCCAATTTAAACACTACAGTATGTGTGAATGTCATAATACATGTATATTCTTACTTTATTTTATTTTACCGAACAACAGTAAAATGACCATAAACATTTATGAGCATTGATGGAGTTCTTGCTTTTTCTCAGTTTTTTTGGTGGAAACCTGCAGGAAGACCTCACAGTGCTTCTTTTTGTTGTCAACAGCAGATTTATAAATGATTCTCATTATGAATTTGGGAAGATGTTTGTCGCACTGTCACATGCCTTGTAAAAAATCATAAAAATGTTACTGAGCAGCTGACGAGTAACACTTTTTCAGCACAGATTTTCCTTGCGCTTTGAACTTTGAACCCTGGCTAACGAGCTCGTGCAGTGATGTTTGAATACATGCTATTCATGCGTGTATTAGAAAACAACGTTCTGCAGTTTTTTTTACCAATTGTTTAACGCCATTTTGCGATTTCAATCGTTATACAGTAACCAGCAAAAACCACCCCTTCCGCTTCTCACTTACGATACAGTAAACAGTCTCTAGCTGTCGGTGCTTGTAATGATTTTTTGCGTCTTTCTCGAACAGTTTTAAATGCTTCCACACTATTGAAATGTTTGCTGCATTATAAAGAGTGCATGCCCCTCACTCTACACTGGTTGCTATTTGATCGCATCACATCATTGTTTGTTACAATTATTATTTTTTCACTTGTTCGCTTATATCGCTATTTTTGGCTTAATAATTTCGGTTGCCAAACATTCGGTGCATCCCTAGTTAGAACCTTATTAACTTGGTAAACATGTTACCAATTTGTTAACAATGTTAAAACACATTAACATGTTAAATGACATTTTAAAACTTGTTAGTAACATGTTAAAACATTCTATTAGTATGTTAAAACGTTTAAGCAGTGTTCTAAAACATGCAAGCAATGTTAAAACATGCCAGCAACGTGCTAAGACAAGTTAACAACATAAAATATGCTAGCAATTGATTAGCAACTCTCTAACAATTATCCAAACCCTTAGCAACCACCCAGGACACCTTAGCAATGCCCTTGTAGCTACGCAAAAGGCCCTAGTAAACACACTTTTTTTATCAAGTTATATTGTATTAAAATAAAATAAATAAAATAAAATAAACTTGACTGAATACTTGATAAAACAATAATATTCTTTCGTTCTTGTTCCTTCCCCACATCCAGAATCGAGGCACGTTCTCTCTGACCTACGAAGCGTCTATGACCCGTTTATTCCGCGAGGGCCGGACCGAGACGGTGCGTTCCTGCACCAGCGAGAGCTGCGCCTTCATCAGAGCTCTGGAGGGTGGAGAGGTAACCAGTCCACTAATATATCAACAAATTGATGAACAACAACCTGCTCTGATCTTGTAGTGACATAAACATTTGTTAAATGCTGTTAAATTGAATTGTCATGACTAACACAGGTTATGATGGTAGCCATAAAAAATGCATTCAAATGCTGTAATCACTGTAATTTTCCCAATTTAACGCAATAATAAAAAGTAGGTTTATTTTGTGTTTGATTACATCATTTCACACTGTATTGCTACATTGTGAATCGTTTAAGAACAATTAGTTCACAAACTGAGTACAAATTCAAACATGAGTGCATATTGAAACATCTCTTTCCTTGTGACTGTAGAGTAAGGAAGCGTGTCGGCATCTCTTCCGCACGGCGGCTGAGAAACACCAGCATCTGTACAGGATGGCAATGACAGGAGGAGGAATAGACAGACACCTCTTCTGCCTCTACATCGTGTCCAAATACCTGGGAGAGGAGTCACCTTTCCTTAATAAGGTGTGTAACACACCGAACTATCTGCCTAACGAGGAAGTTTAAGTGATTTTTGCTTCCTTGCATGTGTGTCATAAGTGAAAGAAACAATTGTGCAAAGAACATTTCCTCTTTTTTTCCCCCACAATTTCCTCTTTTTTTTTTTTCCGCATTCATGACAGTTCTCATTACCGTTATACAAAAAATTCTCATTCTTGCTACTGAAATAATACCTATGCAAATAAAAAATATATTATTTTGTAATATTAAATTTGTGTGTGTGTGTGTGTTTTCTTCAGGTGCTTTCAGAAACGTGGCGTCTGTCCACCAGTCAGACTCCTCTTCAGCAGGTGGAGCTGTTTGATTTCGTTAACCACCCAGAGTACACCACCTGCGGTGGAGGATTTGGCCCGGTCAGAAATATTCATGCAAATTCACAAATTAATTTTTTCTTTTGTGTGCATTTCATTTATTTTCATTTGTGTGCTCTTGACAGGTTGCAGATGATGGTTACGGCGTGTCTTACATCATCATCGGAGAAAACATGATCAACCTGCACATTTCCTGCAAACACTCTTGTCCTCAGACTGTTAGTACACCAACTTGTGCTTTTTTTCATTACCAGTTTCCTGAAACTACAGAAAAGGGAAAAATAGAGACTAGTAAACTAATTGACAAAATGTCTTTTTTTTTAAGTTGGTTAGGATCTAAACTCAAATTAAAACCATTAAAACATTTTTGTGGTAGTTGAAATAAAGGTGAAAAATAAAATATAAACACAATAAACTTAAAAAGATTAGATGAAAATTAGAACTATTGATAACAGATAACTGATATAGAATAAAGCTGAGGTACAAAAATTGTTACATGTAACAAAATTAATAAATCTTAAACTGAAAATATACAAATAAAAGCTCACAAAATATTAATAAAAATTATAATAGCACTGATAGTGTATAATAGCAATGATATAAAAATATAATAAACGCACTGATAGAAGCTAAGAAAAAGACTAATTACATAGTGTATTTAAATGTTACAATGAACCGTACGAATTACAAACTTAAAATTAAAATGGTAATATATAAAAATTAAAATGGTAATATATAAAAAATACTAAAAATTAAATTAAAAGCTAAAAATAAAAGATTATTTAAAATGTAAATACAAACTATAAGAGTATATAAATAATGCAAAAATAACACTGGTTAAGACAAAAACTAAGATGCAAATCCTGTCATCATTTACAGTTGCTGGTAGCCATTGACTTTCATAGTATTTTGTTTCATACTTTTAAAGTCAATGGCTACCATCAGCTGCTTGGTTACCAACATTGTTCAAAAAATATGTCTAAAAAAAGAAATATAATAAAAACAATGAATAGATTAGGCTTAGGACAACATAACATTTTCATTTTGGGTGAAATATCCCTTAATAGCAAATATAACATTTATGCATTTCTTTATGATGCCACACCTGGTTATGGCAGTGTTAAATGAAAATAACGATTAATATTCTTTCTGAATTGCAGGATTCTCACAAGTTTGGAGCTGATATCAAGAAGGCTTTGGAGGATCTTCTGGAGCTGATGTCACCAGAGAAACCAGACCCGTCCAAAGCTGAGCTGAACCACTCGAAGAAAAGCAAAAAAGACCTGTAGAGGTAGAACAGAAAAGGCCCATGACGGTCAGAAGAAGACACGAGGTCACATAGAATTAGGAAGTAGCGTGTTTGTGTGTGTTCGTTTGAATGCATGTTTGTTATTACATACATACAAACATGCATTCATACATTCCATGCTTGTTGTACAAATCGATGCCATGAAGCCATGAACAACATAATGATGTAAAATGGTGGAAGCTGCTTCGTCTAAAAAAGTATTAGTTTAATAAAATGTATAAAAGAGCATTAAAAGTAAGAGATAGTTTGATAGCGGAAAGCCTTTCGTGTTTTCCAGAAGGACCAGTCCATTTAGATTTAATTTGGACCTCATTTTTAAATAGAATGAAGAATTGAAATGATTAGCGTGCATCACCACCAGGGTGATGGGAGTCTAATGGTTAATGATCTGACCAGTTAGTGTAATGGTTGTAGGTTCATTAAAAGAAAGCTTGACCGAGGATCTCAGTAATGCATCACCTCTGTACCTTCTGATGAAGGCACTTCACTGCTCTTACAGTACCATAAATCACATCCAAATAATAACTCCCCATCTGAACTGGATATTTTGAGATGTTAGAATAACTTGACTTTGGACTAAAATCCAGTGTCATTTTACTTGAATCCCAGAGCAGAAGTATATTTAAGATTTCAGTGACTAATGACTCAGAATATTACATGTGACTGCAGTTTTAATGTGATTGTCCAGACACATTGATGTGTTGATCTCACTATTAAGTCTATTAATTTTAACAGTTTTTTTTATTGTTATTATTTAAATGTACTCTTTTACTTTGTTTCTTTTTTTTTTTTTACACAAGGTCAAGTTAATATAAAATAACTTAATAATTATTCACAATGTATTTAGCAAGCTTGAATATGTCTAATAGGCAAAAGCCTGAGAAGAAATCATTTACGCCACAACACATTTCTGTTATTATCTCAGGTGTTTCAAATACACGGTTTAACTTCAAAAATAAATCAAGGCCAGTTAATTGCAAATAGTTCCTGTTTACTTGTACCCAAAGAGACGTCTCCTTAACAAAGCTAAGTGTATTGTACAAAATCTGATATGATTTTAATTCTAAATAGTGTGTACTTGGAATTAAATGATATGGTTAACCTTCTAATGAACTGATTAAATTGCATTAGGATGCTTTCAAAGCTAAATGTGGTTATTATGTATTTAATAGTAATACTAAACCATTTATTCTAATCTTCTATTTTCAAAAAAGTAGAAAACTTAAGAGTGTGATTTAAAGGAAAACTTGACTCAAAAATGAAGATTTTCTGAGAATTTACAGGTACTATACTACTATAACCACTATATGATTGAACACAATTGTTGCATTGGAACATACAATACCAAAAGCTATTATATTGGTGACTGGTTTTACAGCTAAATGAATAATATACGCTCATCAACATCAAACATATACAATCACTATATAGTCTGCATTAATGCTGTATTTCACTAGAATGTGTTTTGGCTGAAGGCCCTTTGCGTCACTTGGCTGGACTGAGAGCAAAGGCTTCTAAACTTCCTTGTAGTTTTTCAGTTTTGTCTTTGCAATCCGTTGGCAGCTCTACTCTTTATCTCTGTTATGCCCTCATATTTGGCATTTTAAACAATATAAAGTTGCCTTTCAAGTGCACGAGATCTCGTTTGCACAACTAGGTATAGTCATTGTGGAAATATTGATATATATATACTTCAAAAAGGTCTTGTCTTTTTTTCCTGTACTGCCTAACACTGCTTACACTGTATCTCTCACTTGAGTTTAAACCTTACTGAAGAATTGTATTATTATTGTTATTATTGCCACTATTCTAATGATTAACTTGAAACTGAAAACAGTAGCAATGCAAGTGTTTGTGTAGTGCTGGTATTAGTCTGGAGCGGCAGTGTTTTACCTCATCTGTCTGATGAATGTTAATCTCTCTTTTCTCCCGGGCCAGTACTGTATTCTGTATCTGCCTGACTCTTTCTCTGATTTTCTTTGGTTTGAGACTATCTGTACACCGCAGAGCTTTACACTTTCTCTCTCACTCTGGCAGTCTGTCATTCCTTGACATTTTGTATGTGAATGAAAAGGAAGAGACAACAGGTCACTTTTTTTAATTAAAGTTGTTCAAGCATTCAAGTGTTTGTGATTTTATTATAATGGTCTTGATGTTTGTTGGCATAATATATCAGTGTCACAGTCTTTGTCTTTTTTCCGTGTGAATACTTCATATATATATCACTTCTCTGGATGTGCACAGGACTGAATCCCGAATCCCCAGCGATCTCCGTCACTCTGTCAGAAAAACCTGACACTTGCTCTTTTGAAAGGTCCAACAGGTATCTGAACAAGAAAAACACAACAACAAATCATGAGTATTCAGTGCTGTTTTGCTTACATTTGTGCTCATGCCAACCTTTTTTTTTTTTTTACACAGCTTGTTAGTCATTGGGTTAGATTAGCATGTTTAGGGTTTTGTGTGTGTGATGATGGACTCACTTTGCTAACTCTATTACCAGAGCAGCATCAGGCGCTGTGATCTCTCTCAGAGAAGAATCCAGCTGATGAACCATACTGAGAGAAATCAGAAAGATTGCGTTATTCTGTATGTATGCAGATATTTTGACACAAACTCAGACACTCGGTTTCTGTAAACTGCATATGAACAGGCTTCACCTGGCTGAACAGAAGATGGTATTAAACAAGTTCCTATATTTGTTTTTGAGAGGAAGCTTGCTGAGAGAAATGACACTTTCACTCCATTCAAATTGAGCACATCTGCAAGAACACAGAAATAGAAAGCAAATATATTGAGAACTGTAAATTATCAATACAAACTGTTTTGTGGCTTTTATAACTATGCAGTACAGTTTGTTCTGAGGTGCATAAACTATAGGACATAAGACAGCGTTACCAAGCTCATGTGTCTGTTGTTCTGGTTGATTTTGCTCAGGTTCAGTGTGAGTTTGAGAAAGCAGGTGGATAATTCTGTATCTTCTCTTCTGTTATGAGACTGTCTGTGGATTGACAACAGGAACTTGAAAGATTTGGATCATTTTCATTCAATAAAGCGCTCCCTCTAGTGACAAGACGTTCAAACAACGCCAGGATGTTCACTTCTGAAATATCCTGAGCCGTCTGAGAGATGGATGGACAGAGAAAGGTAAATCATGATGTAAATTTTAATGCAATACAATATAAAACATTCATTTTGAATTACAAATTATATCTGTGAGTTATAAATGAGGTCTTGAACAGAGGACTGGAATGTATCATGGAATATAATGATTACAGTTTTGGTTTGAATTTAGTGGTTAATTAACTACTTCCTTTCACTTTCACATGTTGTTGGTTCTGTTTCTTCAGCAGACCATTGTTCTCTGTCTCTACGCCAAAGGATAGATATGGAGTGGAGACGATGTTACCCCAATATCCTCTAACAGCAACCCGATCTCCTCTCTGGTACAAATACACACAGTTAAATGAAAGTGTACGATGGGCCGCACAACTATTATAATAGACAGTAAAAATACTCACATGATGACTGAACACTCATGTGGAGAGCAGACTCTCATTGGCTGTTTGGTGGAGCCCCGCCCTCATCTCAAATGCCACACCGCTTTCCCTCCATTTCACATACTGCTGTTTGCTAATGACACCACACTGAGCGAGAAAAAGCACAGGTAATCACAGAAAAATCAATGATACTTAAATAACACTGAATTAAATTATTGTCACTTCATAGTTGGAAACATGGAACAAGTCTCTGCTATGAATCATAATTTGTAATTTAGTTCAAAAATTACCTTAAAACTCACATTTGTAAGAAAATATGGCCTGAAAATTTATTTGCCAGATGTCTGTGTAACACACAGTAAAGTGAGTTTTAATTTGCACTGCTCTGGGGTGCATTTCCCAGAAGCATCGTTTGCTAACTATGGTCGTTAGTTCCATTGAACTCTTTTGGTAATGACAGAACTTGTGACCTCAGTTGTTCTTGGGAACACACCCCTGATTGGCTGTCAGGGGTAAAGGTGTATAAGATGTGGTACATACACCGCTCTGGTGCAGTTTCATAGTGAGATCCCAGTCGAAACAGCCATGTCTAGAGTCATAGCGAGTCCCCAGGTGCTGAGTGCCCAGACCTTACGTACACTCGCTGGCACTGACGGGGGCCGTTCCCACTGTTTAAAGATCCGGACCAACTCCTCTCTCTCCTTAAACTATGATAAAACAGATGAGTGGATACTACTGAGCTGAGTTTGATTATGACATGCCGTATAAATGCAAATATATCAGATTAACGTATGCTGGACCTTCAGAAGACTTGTGTCAAGACAAGGATGAGTGCGAGTCAGAGGACATTCGTCTCTTTGCGAATCTCAGAGTTTCCAAACACCTCCAGGAACACTTCTGTTTTCCCTGAAAAATACAACACAAATAAACCCCAACTATATTTTACCTCAGTATACAAACATGAAAGCAATATGTGACACCTATAGTCAGTGTACAACAGCTAAAAGGGTCTTTTGTATTCTATTTCTGGACCTTATTGCTTTATTTGTCTTTCTATGCCTTTTATAAAAACATTAATTGAAACAGGCATAAGGAATTGTCTAAATGTAATTAAAAATATTAGTTTATTACTTTTTTATTTAATAGCACATTGTGTTATATTATTTAAAATATTTGGAACATGTTGACTTGACTGATTTTATTAAGTTCTGAATGCTTTATTAACTTCTGAATTTTTTGACTTTTTCTTTTTTTTTTTTTATGTGTATGTGTACACGGTTGAATAATGGGATATAAACAGTATTTATTTTTAAACGAGCAGAAGTGAATGAATGAAGCACATACTGTGTAGACTCATGTTCTCAGGGGTCAGGAGTGACAGATAAAGTAGTAATAACTGTCTGGCGACCACCTCCATGCTATTCTCAATCACCCAAACCTGATCCATGCATGACACACATCCAGCACACATCTCATCATTACATTAACATGCATGACACAGATGACTTACGACATTGTTATATACAGTATCTCAATTCAAACCCTCAGTCAATATGCTGTATGTAAAAGAATCACTGACATGTAGTGTATCAGGGTCTGTCAGTCCAGTGATGGTCTTCAGGATGTGTCTGGGATCTGCACTGCCCACCAGCAAAATATTCAGCTCTCCGTGTGGTCTCACACTGTGTGTGTCTGTGAGTACATAAAAATAATGACAGCTCAAATATAGAACAAATATAAGTGAATACTGATAGATGTTTACTGTGTTTAGTCAGATACTGTTTGTGACTAGGGTTTACTATGACAAGTCTCAAATATGATTTTTTTTTCTCTTCTTTCTCTGGTTTATCAGTGTTTAGACTGATGAACAGTGAGGACAGGCCCGGTTCCAGAATCAAATCACTGAGGGTGCTCTAACTGTATATATATGGCGTACGTTGCTATGGCACAAAGAGCGCTTCGTTCAAAATCACTAATGTAAAAAAGCTGTCACTCATATTAGTTTATCGCGACCTCATTTTGTTTGAGGATGATTAAGGAATACTGCAGTGTTACTGAAACTGTAATTTTGTATCTATGATTGGAAAAGCCATTGCTTATTTATTTTTCATTTGCATACTTAGACTCCCAGAGCCTTAAGTGGGTGTATATGCTGCATGCAATTGCTGCCATATAGCTATAATATACATAAACATTTAAAGATTTTTTTCTTCTTTTATTCCATTTAATGTATATTTTATTTAATGACTGCTTAACTGTAAATTTGCCTGCTGTCATCATATCAGTACTTTCATGTCCCTGCAGACTCTTTCTTTTCGTGCCAAGTTGGCACATTAAACATAAAAGATATGGTGCACGTGGTAAATGTTAGGTATTATTTTTCATTTTTATTCAAATATGGCTGCTAAAGGTCTCACCTTGATATTTGGTTCATTATAGAGCATCAGAAAAGTAAGAATGTTGACTGAGATTGATGACCTTGATGACTTTTCCACCAAAAAAACAAACCTCACATATTGTAACTGCAATTAAATTTGAATTATTTTTATATGTTTAGAAGAGTCACTGAGGTTTATCTTGTGTTTTCCAAGGTGAAGCAACTGAACTTTTAAATCAACTGCAGCAACATCAGGAAAGGGAATCACAGGGATGTCCCTTAGACCCAGACCCAGAAGTGCATTCATGCATGCAATTGCTGTCAAGTAATTAATGAAATGAATAAATATTGTAATTCTCTATAACTACAGAATATGTTAAAATAAATTATTATTATTAAATTAAAATTATTATTTTAAATTATTTTGTGTTTGATTAAGTTAAATGACCATTTTTTAAAAATATCTTTCGATATTGTGTGTTTTCCCAGGTCAAATAAGGAAAGTTTTAAATCAACTGCAACAGCAACTACATCAGAAAATCCATCTGTCACTCTTGAGGCAAGGAAGAGGTGAGGATCTAAATGCAGCACAATTTATTAACAAAAATAATAAAGGAATCCAAACAGGACAAAAAAAGGCAGAGGAATCCAGACAGCGTAACAAACAAGCAACAGTTTACATAAAGTAAAACAACGACCTAGGTAGTACCTACCAGGATAGAAGACTTGGCATAACTGTTTGCTAATTTCGTTTTGGTTTCAGTTTAGAGATGACACATTACCACTGCATTTTTTTATTTTATTTTTTGGTGATTTAATTCAAGTTCATGGAAGTTAAGCATGTCCTGTTTCTTTGCTTTGTGTCAATGTTGCAGAGAAAAAAGAAAGGGCTGGTCAAAACACAAGACAAATAAGTGAAGGGCAAACTGCCACTGAAGAAGACTCCCCCTGTACATCATCACAGGCTCTGCAAAGAGAAAGAACATCAGAATCCGTATCAGCAGGAGCTACACAAACACAAGTGAGCCCTGGAGCATCAGCGCAAAGCACTCACGAATGGACACAAGAGAGTGTACAAGAAAGAGAAACAACATCAGAATCAGCCACAGCAGGACATACGACACAAACACCAGAGAGGCCAGAAGACACAACACAAAGTGTTGAAAGTGTGGACTCCGAGGAAGACTGTAATGGTTTAGCGTGCGATGGGCAGTGACCTACAGCCAAAGAGAGAGCACAATACAGAGCAAGGGAAAATTCAGGGGGAGGAGTCACAATAGACCTGCAACAGTACATTAGCAAGCAAACAAGCATTCTCTCATTCATATTCTTGTTTATTTTTATTCTTTTTTTCAATGCAAACCAGTGTACAGACAACTAAGATTGCCAGACAGTCATGCAGTGTGAGAAGAGCAGCGATCCGATGACTTTGAAAACTGTGCAGTGTATGTCCGGCTTAACTCGAAGAGAATTCTTAGTAAAACATCTAAGATTTATATTTTCAATGGTAACTTAAAAATAAAGTGAACTTTTAAATAGTGAATGGTTAACCTTCTAATGAATATTCCAATGTAACTTTTCACTTAAAAAGAAATTAAATTAATAAACAAGCTTCCTCTTATTTATTTATTTATTTATTTTTCAGTTTTCTTTTAGCAGTCCATTGGCAGCTGTACTCTTATCTCAGTTACATACCTCATTTTTGGCTGTTTTACCAAAATAAATTTGCCTTTCAAGTGCACAAGATCTCATTTGCATATACAGATAAAAACAGTGGAACACACCAGAAGCACGTTTAAGTTTAACATGGCTAATGACGGAAAAGGGTAAGTTTTTTATTATTTTTATTGTGTTAATATAAGTTGAAGTATGTTATTTTGTTTAGTTTAAGTTGGTGATTAGTTGGGTTTGTATTTTTAAGTAATCTAGGCTTTTATGGGGTACTGAAGTTAAAGTAAAAAGTCAAACTATTTCGTTATTTTTAAACAAAGCCTTATATTCTATATAGGTTTTGTCTTCTTATCCAGGCCCTGAGAGCTTGATTGTTGTTTGTCTATTCGACCAGTAGGGGGCAATAATATTCCGCTATATATTTTTATGCATTATGCATTTCTGCGACAGAAATAATAATGGAATTGTTTGCTGCAAATTAAGACATGAGGAAAAAACTGTTGAATTTGTAGGATTTTCAAACTTGTCACAGAGTGCGTACAACAGGAGAGATACTTCATGGAGAGGCTCTGATGTTAA
Source organism: Cyprinus carpio (assembly GCF_018340385.1). Taxonomy (NCBI): domain Eukaryota; kingdom Metazoa; phylum Chordata; class Actinopteri; order Cypriniformes; family Cyprinidae; genus Cyprinus; species Cyprinus carpio. The sequence goes on from NC_056620.1 coordinate 20,666,230, forward strand.
TTTTAGGCCTGTCAGTCGATTACATTTTTTTGAATCTAAATAATTACATGATGGTTCGATTAATTAATCTAATTAATCACAATTAATCGCAAAATAAATTTGACTGTGAAAATACCCACAAAAGATTATTTAAAGATATTTTGTGTTAAATGAGAAAGTATCAAGTAGACATTACAAAATGTAGCTTTAAGAATATTTTATTTGATTCAACAACAAAAAAAAACATTCATTCAAAATTTTTTATGCTACGGCGTAATATAAATTATGTATGGTAAATAGAAGATTATTATTGGAGAATTTTTTTATTGTTGTTTGTTCATACAATGAAAGACACTGATAAACAAAACAGTTTAAGTTAGTAAAATTAATTATTCTTTTATGTTCTACAGAAGAAAGGTTTGAAACGACATGAGGGACATGAGAGTAAATGATGACAGAATTAATTTTTTGGGGGGTGAATTCTCCCTTTAATGTTTTTATTACTATTAATTAATTAATTAATTAATTGATTAATTATATGATACTATAAATAAGAAACTATATCTGAAAGCAGGTGGCGGTAAATGTCTTTCATTCGATTCGTTCAAACGACTGATTCATTCAGGAATTCATAAATGGCTCACCTAATGAATGGGGTTTAGGATTGATTCAGAAACTAAACACCAGTGTGTTGCTCGAAGACTCTCAACAGTTCTGCCATGGCTTTAATGTAATATAATCTTTGCAAAAACACATAATGTTGCAGATACAGCCCAATATCAACTTCTTGTTTACTGAACCTATATCAGTTATACAGTGGTATTGTGGCTGCTGGGTGTCACATAACAAGCATGAGAGGTTATACAGTGGTATTTTGGCTGCTGGGTGTTAAATAAAAATGATGAGAGTGTTTTTACATTTTTATATTATTTGTATATTGTATTTATTATTTTTTAACATTCATTTTAGTTGAAATTGTTATAGATTACTTCTAGACATTGCAGTGATACATGATAGTGAAAATGACTGAATTAATAATACTTAAAGTAGGTTAAGATGAATTTTAAAATTGTGCCCCCTAAAAGCACAAGTTGCCCACTTTCTAAAAGCTCTAGCAGAATCTGTTTGCTGATAAATGTTGGTAAAATTAATAGTCTACATACATGCTATGTAAGTGTCCAAATAATAAAAAAATACATGCCAACCCTTGAAACTTTATATGATACTAAACAGTCTATTCTACACCTACAAATTAAGCTGAATGATAATTACTTAATTATATGTGACCCTGGAGCACAAAAGCAGTCTTAAGTCGCTGGGGTATATTTGTAGCAATAGCCAAAAAAAAAAAAAAAAAAAAAAAAAAAAAAAACATTGTATGGGTCAAAAGTATAGATTTTTCTTTTATGCCAAAATTCATTAGGATATTAAGTAAATATCATGTTCCACGAAGATATTTTGTAAATTTCCTATCGTAAATTTATCAAAACTTAATTTTTGATTAATATGCATTGCTAAGAACTTAATTTGGACAAATTCAAAGGCGATTTTCTCAATATTTTGATTTTTTTGCACCCTCATATTCCTGATTTTCAAATAGTTGTATCTCAGCTAAATATTGTCCGATCCTAATAAACCATAAATCAATAGAAAGCTTATTTATTCAGCTTTCTGATGGTGTATAAATCTGAATTTTGAAAAATTGTCACCTGAGTCTGGTTTCATGGACCAGGGTCACATATGTTGTTTCTCATTTGGGTGTTCTGTGTAGACATTGGAATAGTATTAAAGATATTCGCCCAGTCTGGATGTGGTCACTTATTATTTTACTCATTTTTGATTCAGTGTTCTTGGAGGAATGATGGAGTTGACTTTGTTCAGATCACTTGTGATAAGGGTCCCATCTTCTGGTGTTGTTTTTCTGTTTGTGTTTTGCAGTGGAAGGAGAGAGTAGCGGTCAGAAACACAGGACAAACAACAGAGGCAGCAGAAGAGAGTTTCACCACAAACTGTCCTCCCTAATAGCTGACTTTCAGTTGGCAAAAACTCAATAAAACAATTGTGATTTGTGAAAATTACGTAATCTTATACGGTGTGCTATTGTAAAGACTGTAAATGGTCATAGATTCGTTTCTGTCTGTTATATTCAGTATGGCATCTAACCTAACTAAGGTTTATATAATGTAGCCTATTACTTTCCTGTGGATAATTTACATGCTGCTAAACTACACTGACGTTTGTTAGGTATTACTCTGTTGTCCAAGTTGCACTCAGATGAGGAATTTTCTGTTGTAGTTATTTCTGTTGGTCCAGAAATCAAAGTATGAACATAACGTAGATAATGGAGTTTCTTTCTGATAGCTGATGGATTCTGATTTGACTTTCATATATATATATATATATATATATATATATATATATATATATATATATATATATATATATATATATATATATATATTATAATGTATTTACATCCGACATCTTTTCATAATAACCTAACAATTTATGTTAAAATTAATTCATAACAGTTACACATAGGCTGGCTGACACAGTGAATCTTCAGTTTACATTTTTTTTTTTCATTCAAAAATACCAAATTGATTACATTCCTAAATCTATAACATTCAGATAGCTACAAGATATAGATACTATATTATTATTAATAATATAATTTTGTATGAAGCGCCCCCCGCGAGCGCCTCTGTTACGATCGCGCGCACCACGTCACAATCACCTACCGAACTCGCGTGAGTCCTCCCACCGCCCACGCGTGACATCTGAAAGAAAGAAAAATTAAATAAATAAATCGAAAGAAAAATATTTAAATAAATACATGAGCAAGGTGCAGTTCCGCCAGGAGCCGTGAGTGTGTGTGCGCGCGTGATTGTGTGTGTGGCGTCTGTCTGAAACATGAACCGCTTGCGTTAGACATCAGGAGGGCGATTCAAAACGGGGGAAATATCACATCAACACCACCATCCTCCTCATCTTCATCATCCTTCTCTTCCGCGCTTAAAACCAGCCAAATTAAATTAGGGTGGTGAAATTATTTGTGCGAGCTGCCTATGAAGAGGAGGAAGGTGTGACACACACACTACAGAGTGTGTGTTGTGCTTTGCATTAGTGTTAATGCTCTCATTTACTACTCTCTTAATTACGAGCTATGGAAAACTGGAGCGTACCTGTCGTGATCTGAGAGAAGCATCGTGTTATTCTTATGGATTAACATATGATCTGAACTCAACCCAGGTCAAGTGAGTATCATGCTTAGTATGGTGCACTAGATGTCTGTATATTGTGTGTGATGATTTCTGTTGCATGCAATTTTTTGTTATTGGGTTTAAATAAACTCTCTATGTAGCATGTTTCCAGTGGTTAATGGTTTAGCTCTGGTAAACTAGGGCGAGCATTTCTTTCACTACATTCAACAAGTATTGTTTTGTGCTGCTTTAATGCTGGTGTGTTCATGGTGACATGCATTGATTCTTACACCAGCGGTCATGTGGAATAACACCAGCAGCATTCATGCACGATGTCAGGTGTGTGAAATGTCAGGCAGAACACACTACATGCATGTCCACATGTTCTGCATGGTCTGTTTGAGCGTCTATCCACACAGGGCCATGTTTATGCGGATGCGAAGATGGAATATGATGGCTCAGGATAATTTTCACCTATTGGCCCTAGTGTAAGGCAGTCACCATGGATAACTAGTGCCATCTCTTTCCTGCAGGGATGAGTAATCAGGGAGAGACGGAGACAGAGAAACAGACAGCAGAGCGGTGCTTGTGTGAACTCGTGAAATAAAAGCATGGAACAAGGCTGAAATGGGAGGCTTCAGGTTTTATTTATATACGCCATAAATAATTAAAGAGCCGTCCATGGATGTTGAACTCGGTGAGCAGTGATCTGGTGTGATTGCTGTAGACATCCAAACGCTGTTTGATAATTGAAAGATCTGACACATGCTTTGTTGATTTAAATTCAAAATCCATCCTTATTCCTCAAAGTTAGTTAGACAAAATCAGCCCTTGCTCTTGAATAAAATCCCACATTGAGCTAATAGGAACACGTGTTAGATATATTAGAATGTCAGTAAGTTTTAGTAATTTTTTTCTACTTTAGGTTGATGTGCTTGTTTTATGATAGGCTACAGTTTCAGATGTTAGAATAACATTTGACAGAATTAAAATAGGTTAATCGTGACTGATGTGGCTTAAGTATTTCAATATTATTCCCTATTTTCTCCCACTTTTATCTGTTCTTTTGTAATAAACAGCCAAAAGGACACAAAATACTTAGGCTTTTAAGTTTTAGTCTGTTTGGATTATCCTAAGTGAGACTGAATTATGAAGAAAAGTTTTTTTTTTCAACTCACTAAGGATGCATTTTTTGTCAAACACACAGTAAAATTGTGAAATATTATAACAATTTAAAATGCCTGTTTTCTATTGTAATAGATTGTAAAATGTAATTTATTTCTTTGATCAAAGTTGAATTTTCAGCATCATTACTCCAGTCTTCAGTGTCACATGATCCTTTAGAAATCATTCTAATATGCTGATTTGCTGCTCAAGAAATATTTATTTATCATGAAAACAGTTGTGCTGCTTCATATTTTTTGGAAAACTTAAAACGTTTTTTTCAAGATTTTTTTTAAATAATAAAATGTTCAATAGAACATTTATTTGAAAAAGAAATACTTTGTAACATTATAAATGACTTTAATGTCTTTTTTGATTAGTTCAAATGCATCCTTGCTAATTCTTTTTTTTTTTATCTTACTGACCATTTGTTTTTTTGTTTTTGTTTTTAGAACAATTCAGTGCTTCTCTCTTTTCTTCTTCTGGTTTCATATCCTTTTATTAAGACAAAACACTTTTCCTGTTTCCCCTCTGTCCTTTTTGCGGTAGTTACATTTTTTATGTTTTTTTTTTTTTTTTTTTTTTTTTATGAAGATATATGTAATTTATTTATACTTATTTGCTCAATATTTCTAATTGGTACTTGATTTTATGATTGACTTGTAGACAGTGTGAAGTTTGTCTAGATGGCAGTCAAATACATGTGGTAAAGCTAAAGTGTCAATTTTTTTAAATGTGGCTTAAGTATTTCAATATTATTCCCTATTTTCTCCCACTTTTATCTGTTCTTTTTTAAATAAACAGCCAAAAGGACACAAAATACTTAGGATTTTAAGTTTTAGTCTGTTTGGATTATTTTAAGTGAGATTGAATTATGAAGATAACATTTTATTTTTTTTTACTCACTAAGGATGCATTTTTTTTCAAACACACAGTAAAATTGTGAAATATTATTACAATTTAAAATGCCTGTTTTCTATTGTAATAGATTGTAAAATGTAATTTATTTCTTTGATCAAAGCTGAATTTTCAGCATCATTACTCCAGTCTTCAGTGTCACATGATCCTTCAGAAATCATTCTAATATGCTGATTTGCTGCTCAAGAAACATTTATTATGTTTAACATTTATTTATCATGAAAACAGTTGTGATGCTTCATATTTTTTGGAAAACGTAATTAAATTTTTTCAAGAATATTTGAATAATAAAATATTCAATAGAACATTTAATTGAAAAAGAAATACTTTGTAACATTATAAATGACTTTACTGTCATTTTTGATCAATTCAAATGCATCCTTGCTAATTCTTTTTTATTTTTTTAATCTTACTGACCACTTTTTTTTTTAAAGAACATATTCTTTAAAAAAAGGAAGCATATTCAGTGCTTCTCTCTTTTCTTCTTCTGGGTTTCATATCCTTTTACTTAGCACAAAACTCTTTTCCTGTTTTCATTTCCACTCTATCTTTTTGCTGTAGTTACATTTTTAAGGTTTTTTTTTATGTTTTTTTTTTTTTTTTTTTTTTTTTTTTTTTTCTGAAGCAACATATCAGAACTATATGTGACCCTGGAGCACAAAACCAGTCTTAAGTTTCTGGGGTGTATTTGTAGCAATAGCCAAAAAAACATTGTATGGGTCAAAATGATTGATTTTTCTCTTATGGCAAAAATCATGAGGATATTAAGTAAAGATCATGTTCCATGAAGATATTTTGTAAATTTCCTACCATAAATATATCAAAAACTTAATTTTGATCAGTAATATATGCATGCTAAGAATTCATTTGGACAAATATAAAGGTGATTTTCTCAGTATTTAGATTTTTTTGCACCCTCAGATTCCAGATTTTCAGATAGTTGTATCTCGGACAAATATTGTCCAATCCTAATAAACCATACATCAATGGAAAGCTTATTTATTCAGCATTCGGGTGATGTATAAATCTCAATTTTGAAAAATTGACACTTAAAACTGGTTTTGTGGTCCAGGGTCACATATACTTGTTAGCTCAATATTTCTAATTGGTACTTGATTTTAAGGCTGATTGACTTGTAGACAGTGTGAAGTTTGTCTAGATGGCAGTCAAATACATGTGGTAAAGCTGTGTGGTAAAGTGTCAATTTTTTTAAATGTGGCTTAAGTATTTTCAATATTATTCCCTATTTTCTCCCACTTTTATCTGTTCTTTTGTAAATAAACAGCCAAAAGGACATAAAATACTTAAGATTTTAAGTTTTAGTCTGTTTGGATTATCTTAAGTGAGACTGAATTATGAAGATAACATTTTTTTTTACTCACTAAGGATGCATTTTTTTGTCAAACACACAGTAAAATTGTGAAATATTATTACAATTTAAAATGCCTGTTTTCTATTGTAATAGATTGTAAAATGTAATTTATTTCTTTGATCAAAGTTGAATTTTCAGCATCATTACTCCAGTCTTCAGTGTCACATGATCCTTTAGAAATCATTCTTATATGCTGATTTGCTGCTCAAGAAACATTTATTATGTTTAACATTTATTTATCATGAAAACAGTTGTGCTGCTTCATATTTTTTGGAAAACTTAAAACGTTTTTTTCAAGATTTTTTTTAGAAAAATAAAATGTTCAATAGAACATTTATTTGAAAAAGAAATACTTTGTAACATTATAAATGACTTTAATGTCTTTTTTGATTAGTTCAAATGCATCCTTGCTAATTCTTTTTATTTTTTAAATCTTACTGACCACATTTGTTTTTTTGTTTTTTGTTTTTAGAACAATTCAGTGCTTCTCTCTTTTCTTCTTCTGGTTTCATATCCTTTTATTAAGACAAAACACTTTTCCTGTTTCCCCTCTGTCCTTTTTGTTTTTTGCGGCGGTAGTAGTTACATTTTTTATGTTTTTTTTTTTTTTTTTTCTGAAGCAACATATCAGAACTTTATACTTATTTGCTCAATATTTCTAATTGGTACTTGATTTTAAGGCTGATTGACTTGTAGACAGTGTGAAGTTTGTCTAGATGGCAGTCAAATACATGTGGTAAAGCTAAAGTGTCAATTTTTTTAAATGTGGCTTAAGTATTTCAATATTATTCCCTATTTTCTCCCACTTTTATCTGTTCTTTTGTAACATAAACAGCCAAAAGGACACAAAATACTTAGGATTTTAAGTTTTAGTCTGTTTGGATTATTTTAAGTGAGATTGAATTATGAAGATAAACATTTTATTTTTTTTTACTCACTAAGGATGCATTTTTTGTCAAACACACAGTAAAATTGTGAAATATTATTACAATTTAAAATGCCTGTTTTCTATTGTAATAGATTATAAAATGTAATTTATTCCTGTGATTTAAAGCTGTATTTTCAGCATCATTACTCCAGTCTTCAGTGTCACATGATCCTTCAGAAATCATTCTAATATGCTGATTTGCTGCTCAAGAAACTTTTATTATGTTTAACATTTATTATCATGAAAAAACAGTTGTGATGCTTCATATTTTTTGGAAAACGTAATTAATTTTTTTTCAAGAATATTTTGAATAATAAAATATTCAATAGAACATTTAATTGAAAAAGAAATACTTTGTAACATTATAAATGACTTTACTGTCATTTTTGATCAATTCAAATGCATCCTTGCTAATTCTTTTTTATTTTTTTAATCTTACTGACCACTTTTTTTTTTAAAGAACATATTCTTTAAAAAAAGAAGCATATTCAGTGCTTCTCTCTTTTCTTCTTCTGGTTTCATATCCTTTTATTAGCACAAAACTCTTTTCCTGTTTCATTTCCACTCTATCTTTTTGCTGTAGTTACATTTTTAATGTTTTTTTTTTTTTTTTTTTTCTGAAGCAACATATCAGAACTATATGTGACCCTGGAGCACAAAACCAGTCTTAAGTTTCTGGGGTGTATTTGTAGCAATAGCCAAAAAAACATTGTATGGGTCAAAATGATTGATTTTTTCTCTTATGGCAAAAATCATGAGGATATTAAGTAAAGATCATGTTCCATGAAGATATTTTGTAAATTTCCTACCATAAATATATCAAAACTTAATTTTGATTAGTAATATGCATTGCTAAGAATTCATTTGGACAAATATAAAGGTGATTTTCTCAGTATTTAGATTTTTTTGCACCCTCAGATTCCAGATTTTCAGATAGTTGTATCTCGGACAAATACTTGTCCCAATCCTAATAAACCATACATCAATGGAAAGCTTATTTATTCAGCATTCGGGTGATGTATAAATCTCAATTTTGAAAAATTGACACTTAAAACTGGTTTTGTGGTCCAGGGTCACATATACTTATTAGCTCAATATTTCTAATTGGTACTTGATTTTAAGGCTGATTGACTTGTAGACAGTGTGAAGTTTATCTAGATGGCAGTCAAATACATGTGGTAAAGCTGTGTGGTAAAGTGTCAATTTTTTTAAATGTGGCTTAAGTATTTCAATATTATTCCCTATTTTCTCCCACTTTTATCTGTTCTTTTGTAAATAAACAGCCAAAAGGACATAAAATACTTAAGATTTTAAGTTTTAGTCTGTTTGGATTATTTTAAGTGAGATTGAATTATGAAGATAACATTTTATTTTTTTTTACTCACTAAGGATGCATTTTTTTTTCAAACACACAGTAAAATTGTGAAATATTATTACAATTTAAAATGCCTGTTTTCTATTGTAATAGATTGTAAAATGTAATTTATTTCTTTGATCAAAGTTGAATTTTCAGCATCATTACTCCAGTCTTCAGTGTCACATGATCCTTTAGAAATCATTCTTATATGCTGATTTGCTGCTCAAGAAACATTTATTATGTTTAACATTTATTTATCATGAAAACAGTTGTGCTGCTTCATATTTTTTGGAAAACTTAAAACGTTTTTTTCAAGATTTTTTTTAAATAATAAAATGTTCAATAGAACATTTATTTGAAAAAGAAATACTTTGTAACATTATAAATGACTTTAATGTCTTTTTTGATTAGTTCAAATGCATCCTTGCTAATTCTTTTTTTTTTTATCTTACTGACCATTTGTTTTTTTGTTTTTGTTTTTTTAATGATTAAGTTTTTTTTTTGTTTTTTTATTATTTTTTCATATCCTTTTATTAAGACAAAAAACACTTTTCCTGTTTCCCCTCTGTCCCTTTTGCGGTAGTTACATGTTTTTTTTTTTTTTTTCTGAAGCAACATATCAGAACTTTATACTTATTAGCTCAATATTTCTAATTGGTACTTGATTTTAAGGCTGGTTGACTTGTAGACAGTGTGATGTTTATCTAGATGGCAGTCAAATACATGTGGTAAAGCTGAAGTGTCAATTTTTTTAAATTAAGAATAAATAAGCTTTCCATTGGTATATGGTTTATTAGGATCGGAAATTATTTGGCCGAGATACAGCTATCTGAAACTCTGGAATCTGAGGGTGCAAAAAAATCTAAATACTGAGAAAATCCCCTTTGAAGTTGTCCAAATGAATTCTTAATGCATCTTACTAATCAAAAATAAAGTTTTGATATATTAACAGTAGGAAATTTACAAAATATCTTCATGGAACATGATCTTAATATCCTAATGATTTTTGGCATAAAAGAAAAATTGAAAATTTTGACCCATACAATGTTTTTTTTTTTGGCTATTGCTACAAATATAACCCAGAAACTTAAGACTGGTTTTGTGCTCCAGGGTCACATATATTTAGTAATGCTGAAATGAAGAAGTAAGTTGCATATTTTTTGCTTCTGATTGTTATTATGTTGTCATTATTTTGCTTCTGAATTCTATGACCTTATGTTATTGGTAAACGGAAACCTTTTAAAAGTTGACTGTTGGATTCAGAACACATCCTGATCCAACGAAACCCAACAGCTATCAGGGTGCCTTTTAGCTAGGTTTTTTTATTTTATATAGAAGCATTTAATCCACACTGAAACTTTGTTGGATGTTCTTTAACTCGTTGTAGCATGCTTCCAGTAGGCTAGTTAAAGAGCCATGTCCCGTGCTCAGTTAAACAGCTGTAGTTTCAATATTTCAGTCAGGACAGTTCTTGTGAAGGTGTGAAGGGTCTTTTGACTATCACATGATAATGTCACTGTGCTCGTCTCTGTGTTATTAATTTATAATTGCTGTTAAACTCGTGAAAGAGCGGAGCTCTCAGACGCAGAGGTGAGGAGGGGTTAAGCTCGCTGTCAGATGATACACTTCCCTCATTTAGGAACTTTGACCTCTCACTCAATTCATATTTCTTGTAATGCCTTACATTTCTCAGTCTTACTGAGGCTTAGATTTCTGTTACACAGCGCTTGTTTTCCACTGATCGACAGAGGTATGAAACTTTAAATACTATGGTTGGAGTTGCAGCAACGTTTGCTAATTATTTTTTCTCTAAAAAGGGATACATTTTTAATTTAAAACGTTTTAAATTTAAATTAGTAGCAAAAATTTGAACACTTAAATTATTATTTTTTATATATATATAATATATATAGATATATATATATATATATATATGTTACATATTATTATTTCCTCTCCCAATCACATAAAATATTTATTTAAAATTTCTTTTTTTATTATTATTTTACATTTTAATTTTAGTTACTTTGTGATTTTTTTTTGTTTGTTTAAGGATTATTATTCCTCTTTCAACCACATAAAATATTTAAATTAACTTTTTATGATTACCAAAGCATATTTACATTTACATTACATTTAAATTTTTGCTACTTTGTGTTTATTTAGTATTATTATTTCTCTATTATCCACAAAATATTTAAATTCACTCATTTTTTGCTACTTTGTGTTGATTTGGGATCATTATTTCTTTTTCAACCACACAATATATTTAAATGAACTTTCTATGATTACCAAAGCATATTAGATATTTTTGCCTTTTATAAATGATTTTATATTAAATTGTTTGCTATTTTTTGTGGGGTTTTTTTTATTTAATTTTTTTTAGGATTACTATTCTTCGCTTAACCACACAAAATGTACATTTTTTTATGTTTACTATAATTCGATTTTTCTCTTTTTTGATTATTTTAAAATGTAATCAATTTGATAATTCAAAGTTTATATCTTACTAATAATTATTGCATTTCAGAATAGAATTGTCTTTGTTTCCTAAGAATTAAATATGTAATTCTGTTGCTTCTTGAATTTTTCATTATTATTCCATTTCATATATTTTACTGCATTCTTTTTTTATTTTCAATTTGACCCTTTCCTGACCACACGTTTTTATTTTCTTAGTTCTATATTTCAAAACCATTATTTCCAGTCCAGTATCTGTAATACCTCACACACAGGTTAATGTGCAGCGCACGTTTCCAAAAAGAGGAAGGCTCTGTGCTGGCAGCCAATGGCGCAGTAGCGCGCTCTTTTGTTTAGAGTATAATGGGCTGCTATTTGTGCTCACAGGTAGCTCAGAATGAATGTTTGCCCTTAAGGAAGGAAATGCTTTTCTACACAGCTGCTGAAGCAGACAATATGGAGTCCACTTTACACCGAAGTCTGTAGTGCTGAATGAAAATGTGAGACGCACACACACAATCACAGTCTGAGATGTGTTCACAGCTGCAGAAATAGACACAGCACCAGTGCATCACATGACGCTTCTGTCTATCCGAGAGGATTTTTATGATTTGAATGCATTTCTTTTCAAGTTTTATTGCTGAAGTATTTTGGTATCAATAAATACCCCATGCATGCAAGAGATAAGACCTCTAGCTGAAGAGAAAAAGATCCTTTTATTGCTCTCCCTCTCTCTCTGTCTGCCCATTCATGCTATATTTCTTTCTGCATCAGTGGATCTGATGTTTTGACCTTTGAAGGAGGGAGAGAGTGACAGGAAGATGTGGGACGGCGTGTGTTTTTGATGAATGTCTCGATAGAATGGTTGAAATTGTTGGCGCACATATCAGATGTGTTTGGAGAGGGACAGTGTGTGTGTCTGTGTGTGTCACTGCAAAGGGGAGGCGACTGCAGCACTCTGCATCGCTGGACTTCCCCTCATGGCCTGACGGGGCTGCACTGCACCAGACAGAGACATGAGAGCGCTGCCAGACTTTTAGAGATGGGGAAGAGTTCAGGAACTGTGGTGGTGGTATACATATTATGCAAACTTGTATTCGCATTCGCTTTATCTCTTTTTCTATTCTTTGTCTCTTTTTTTCTGCTTTTCTTTGTCCTTCATGTATTGGTTTGACAAAGGAAAACATTTTAAACCAATCTAAACTGGTCTCGCAGCCTGGTCTGGCTCATCTTTTGGATGGTTTTATCAAGGTTTTGGACACATTTAGCGGGTCAGGCTTGGGAAACCAACTGAAACCAGCTGCTTTAAAGGGATAGTCTGCTCAAAAATAAATGTACTTTAATAATTTACTCATCCTTATGTCATTTCAAACCTGTATGACTCTGGAATTCTGTGGAATTTTAATATGTTGGTAATCAAACAGTTTCAGTTCCAATTGTTTCCCATTGTATGGACAAAAACAATGGAAGTCAATGGAAACTGAAACTGTTTGGTTACCAACACTCTAAAAAAGCCTATAACAACATGTATTTTCATTTTTGGGTGTACTATCCATTTAGGCTGTTTATGTTTCAGCATTTTGCTACCTTTCCTGAATTCTGCCTTTTCTGTGATATCTTTTTAGGCTTATTTTAATTTCTCAGGTTCAAATTTTTTTTTTATGTTTTAAATTAAATAATTCTAACTTTACATTTTGATTGGATGACCTGTGTGCTAATTAACTGTATTACTTAAAAAATAAAAACTTTAACCGTAATATATATATTATATATATAAATATATATATATATATATATATATATATATATATATATTATATATATATATATATTATATATATATCAGAATTCCTCATTTCACAAGTTGAAGTACTAAAATAACTAAAACATAATAAAACCTATATATCCATTATTATAAAATGAAACCAATATAATGAAACCATACAAACGTATTAAACATAATAATAAAATAATAATAATAATAAAAAAACATAAAATGACTGAAACTTTAATTAAAATTAATTAAAATTAATCAGAGGCCTTCAGATAAGTTTTTGGTTCACTGCACGCACTTGCTAACTGAATTCAGCTCTCACATGAATTCTCTCATAATAAACAACAAAGTGCAGATGTACTTATGATGTAAGAGATTCGTTCATAAAACTGTGTATATCAGCGTTACTGATAATATGAGGAGTTTTTTGAGAGAGCTTAAACTCGCGCTAGACTTAAGTCAGTCGTAATGTTCTTTGACAATGTAAGTTCTTTGCTCGCATTCTCTGTATAATTTATCTGCTGTTTGAAAAACTGAAAGGTAGAGGTAATAAAAAAAGTAATTCATTATCTAATCCATGAACATCTTCCTTAATAGCATCATCAAGCTTTGCCTTTGTTGTTGTTTTGAAAATGCGACCTCTAGTGGTGAAAACTTTCATATTGTAAGTGATGTTATTTCACTTAGTATTTTATTTAAAAAAAAAAAAAAGTACAGTTCACTGCACAGTATTCAACTTCAATCTGCATCTGACACGCCCCCTCTCTGTCATTGGTCAGAAACGGATAGCTCCGCCCCAAACTCGCTCCATTGGCTGCCGCTGAGTCAGTGTTGCTGTGTGGGGCTGGCTGTCATGCTCTAATAAACAGACAGAAAGCAGTGCAAAATTCACAAGTTTTTTTTTTTTTTTTTTTTTTTTTTTAACTTATCAATGATTCCCTAATAGTTATCTTTACATATTAGGCTCAAGATAAAGACGTTTTAACATGAACATCACCTGTGAGGCTTCAGGTTTGAAGCTAAGGTCAATTATTTCTCAAGATAAAATCACTGTAACGCATGACGTCTGGCTTGATATCATCTTCACATCTCCTGCTTTATCCATTTCATTTGCTTGTGTTCCTCTTTTCCAGCCCCCTTCCCATCTCTCGCTCTCTTTCATGAACAGGCTTTCCATTTTTTTTGGCCAAGTACAGAAACGTAAGTCACTCACTCTCTCTAGTCTTTTAAATTCTCTCTCTCTCTCTCTCTCTCTCTCTCTCTCTCTCTCTCATCCCCTCCCCCTCTCTCTTCTGCTGGTCTCTTCTGATCTGTTCTGCTCTCCCTCCCCCTCTTGCTGCAGTGTTACTGCTAATGTATATTATCGTCACTGCAGTCCTCCACTGCTCACCCCTCTCGTTCTCTCCTTCTTTTACCCTCTCTTTCTCTCTCCCTCTTCTTCAGCTTCCATTTCCTGTTCAGTGCTAACAGCATTTTTACTTCTCAGTGTGTTGTCTTGTTTTGCGCAGGTTTTGTGTGACATAGGTTCACACACACACACACACACACACACGTGGGGTAATTATACCTCGTCTCCCTCACCCTGTGTGTCAGGATTTCTCACGCTGCTCACATGCTCTCTAAACCCTGTTTTTTCTTGCCTATCTGCTCTTTTTCTGGTCGTTTTTCTCACCTATTCTTTGTGACCCCTTTCCCCTTGCAGAAAATAGAAATAAATAAATGCTGTAAAACATCACTGCTGCTGAGCTCAGTTCTGGTGCCTGCTTTACAAACACACACACACAGCACAGTAGAATATTAACCCTCTCAGTTCTTCTGCACTTCTTTTTTTTTTTTTTTTCCTTTTGCATTTTTTATTTAGTCATGCACATTTATATTTTCTTATTTAAAAAAAATTCCTAATATTATTCACTAAAACCGCCAAATCACAATGAAAAAAATGGTGTAGAAACTTTCACTTTAAATTACACAAAGAATTGCAAAGAATTGTCAAGTGACACATTGAATTAAATATTGCATTTTAAAGTAGAAAGACCAAAAATCTTTGTTGTATTTACAACTTAGAAAAAAATTACAGTGCATAATTGTTTCTAAAAAGACAGATTCAGATGAAAATCAGATTTTTTTATTCATATTTTGAAAATACTTTACTGCACCTGATCCGTGTTTTCTCTACCCTTAAATCATTCAAAGTAATCTTTTCTATTTGTTTGTTAAGTTTCAGTAACCCTTTCTCCTCTAAGCGCTGCAGTGCTGCTGATGATAACAACTCAATTCAAACTTCTGAGTCTGCATTTATTTTTTCTTCAACAAAAGCACTTTTTTACTTCCTTTTATTCTCAAATATCTTTCCCCAGAATTTTTATGTCAGATTTTTACCCTTTTCCTCCATCTGCACATTCACTTATCTCACTTTTTAACTGTTTCCTTTTATAATCCCTCTTCTGGGATCATTTAAGTATCACATTATTTCATTAACATGCTCTCTGAGTCTCATATATACACACTATTTTTATAGTGCATTACATGCATTAATCTAAAAGCTCTGTGGCTATGCAACAACACCAGTTTTATTCTGTTTTATGCTTCCTAGTACAAGTACAATATTTTAATTTCAGACTATTTTTGGATACCATGCAGTTTTAAAGTGTGTAAACTTTATAACTAGTTAGATAAGAAATTATTTTTTCAAAGTTGTAAATAAAATAAATATTACTGGAATGAAAACTTTTTCTACTTTCAGATTTCAAGTATAATGTGTGACTTGCCATTTGTTTGTAATTTTGAAATATACTAGCATTTTCTGAGTAAAAATTGTTTCTACACATTTTTTTCAGCGTAGTGTGCATAACTTCTAATTCTAGTTCTAATAAACTTACCAAAACAGTATATTCTAAACTAATATAACCAGCACCACTAGACTAAAAATAGTTTTCCTTTGCAGTCTTTGCATACAGTTTCTTCAAGAAGTGAATAAAGTCTTACCTTCAATATTTCCTTCTTCTTTCTTTACTTTTTTCTAACCTCCACTGTCTAAACGCAGATCTGAAAGAGCTGACTTACTTTCTTCAAGCTGCCTAAAAAAGAATTAGAATAGACAGAAAGGAAAGTGACAGAAAAGGGAGGAAATGAGTTTCTAGCTGGCAAAAAGTGTTCAAACAGGCAAAATGGATAAAAAGAGTGATGGAAGAGGAATAATGTTCTTGTGAAATGAAATGAAGAGTGAATCAGCTGAAAGGAGGTGATGTACAGTAGTAGAAAAAGAGAAAAGTGATGCTGGGCTCCAGAGTCATTCTCAGTGAATTGTGCTTCCTTAATGCGGAATTGGAGAGCAAGGGATGGTGGTGGGGGCTGGTGGAGAAGAGGAGGAGAAAAGGTAAGGTGTGGGGGGGGGGGGGTTAAACAGAGATGGGATAGGATCAGAAAGACAGCAAAATGGAACAAAGTGGCCTAATACTTTAAAAGCAACTATATCAGAAGCATTTCAACCAGGGCTCTTCACTATAATAAAAGACAGAGGAGAGGGAGAGAAGAAATGCACAAAGTCAGGTTTTTACTGCAGCAAAACTGCACTGTTCTCTCCAAACCTCTCTCGCCCTCTCTCTCTTTCCCTCCTCCTCCTCCTGCTCGGTGACGCTGGGCTACAGTGCTGTACTGCTGTGTGTGCATAATAACCTTTCTATCTCTCTCTGTCTCTCTTTCTCTCGCTCCTGTTTCCCTCATGCAATGAAGCTGCAGTGAAGCTCTTGACTTACTAGCTGCTTCATTTTAAGATAGAGAGACAGAGGGAAAGAGAGACAGATAGAATTTTAATCAGTTGCAATAGTCTCTCGTCCTCAGTTGCATCTTGCAGTGGCATTGCTTCGGTCCATTGCAATAATCCAAAGGACATTTGAAAGCAATATGCCTGACTGAGAGATTGACAGATAGTATCTGTATTCAATATGCATGGGCTATTTATGCTGTTAAATTTAATTTTATATTAAATGCATCTTAATTTTCATGCATTGACTTTCAAAACGTTAAAATGACCAGTTAAAGGGCTTTTTTGTGATCTTTGATGTGTTGATTCTTTGATTGCCAGTTATATAATGCTCACTTGCATTCTATTCTATTCTATGGTCTAGTGGCTCTACTTATTGTTTTCTCTTATATTAATTGCTTTTGCTTGCATTATTGCCATTAGATAAGAGCATTGTCTAGACGATTAAATGTAGATCTCATTGTTGATAACTTGTGTTAAGGGACTATTGATCTTGTGATCCTATTGTTTATTGTATCCTCTGTGTTCAAAATGATTTCAAACCCCTTCTTAATGCACAAACGGTTCCATAACAGTGATCTGTGATATGCTTTGATCATTTTAGAGATGAGTTGACACAAAATTCTCTTGGGAAGTCCTGCAGTGTGAGATGCCACCTCTAAAACTATTTTAAACACACTTATTTTTGAGTATTATGCTGCTTGTATATCCTTATATTAATTCAGGGACTGCATGAAATAGTATATTGATGGGAAAAGGTGATTAAATAGAGGATAGTTACTGTACATGACCTTCACTTTTAAAAATGAAGCTTCTTTACTGTTTATTTAACTTCATCCAAGATTCTTTATAGTGAAAGAAGGCTCTTTAGATGGTTAAAATGTTCTTCACATTATTTTAAGGACTGTTCACTGAAAGGTTCTTTAGGGCGACCTTAAATGGTCCTTCTCTAACATCACTGCAAAAACCTCTTTTATGAAGATTTATCTTTAAGATTGTATGACATACATCCATTGAAATTCTTCATGCTGATGTCATAAAGGTCCGCGCACACGTCATGCGTCAATCACCAGCACGCATGAAGCAACTTTCGCCAAAAACACACAAGGTCACATGGCAGCCTTTATGTCACTGCAGTATTTTTGGCATATCAATAGCGGGACCCCCGTATCATGTGCAAGATCCCCTCCATTTTTACCTTTACTAAACATCTCCCCTCTTTCTCTCCCCCCTCCCTCCTGTCCCCCCGCAGACAGCTCCTCTCTCCTCCCCTCTCCGTTTTTTCTCCTCCTCTCCCTCCCCAATGCTCAGTTCGGTGTGTGTCTCCTCATTCAAAGGGCGCAAGGGTGGGAACAAGTCGTCCAACAAAGCATGTTACAGCGCCGACATGACTTGCCCGTCGGAAAGCGAGAAAATCGTCATCAACTGCGGCGGCGTGAGGCACAAGACGTACCGGAGCACCCTGAAGACGCTGCCCGGGACGCGTCTGTCGTGGCTCACTGAGCCGGACGCCTTCAGCAACTTCGACTACGACCCGAAGTCCGACGAGTTCTTCTTCGACCGGCACCCGTCCGTCTTCTCGTTCATCCTCAACTACTACCGGACGGGCAAGTTGCACTGCCCCAACGACGTGTGCGGTCCGCTGTTCGAGGAGGAGCTCGCCTTCTGGGGCATCGACGAGACCGACGTGGAGGCGTGCTGCTGGATGAACTACCGGCAGCACCGGGACGCGGAGGAGGCGCTGGACAGCTTCGAGACGCCCGAGCCGGAGGTGCCGGACGACGACCCGGCGCTCGCGGGGGACGGAGACCTGAAGCGGCTCTGCCTGCAGGAGGATGCCAGGAAAGTGGGCTGGTGGCGAGTGTGGCGACCGCGGATCTGGGCGCTCTTCGAGGATCCCTATTCGTCCAAATACGCGCGGGTGAGTGTTCAGCACCTCTTTACGCGCGGACAGCTCCTCGATCTAGCGCTCTGGTAACTTAGTTTAACCGGTGACGGTGGGCTGAAATGTTGTTGAAACCCTAATATGAGAGCCCTATTCTTCAAAGCACTGTATGCATGAACTAGTTTGGCTGGTAACAGAAAGGTTTTAGGTTCAAACCCCAGATGCCCTTGAGTTTGAGCGTCCTGATTTAGAAAATCTAGGCACTTTTTCGAATGGACAAATCCATATTATTAGTATACTTATGATAACGCACTGAACTAACAGGCTAACAGGGAACGTTCTCATCAAGGTTCGCTCAAGTTACGAACGTTCTTTCGAAGTTTACTTTGGCAAAAAAAAATAAAAAAAATCATATAGCTACATCACTCAAGGAACGTTTTTTTTTTCTATAAGAAGTATTTGGATGTTCATCTAATGTTTTTTTTTAACGTTACTACTTACGACTGGTTTCAAAACATACGAAGAATATTCAAAAGTAACATTCCTGTATTGTTTGCAAAATGCTAAAATGGAACGTTAATGTTCGCATAAAAGGGGAAAACATTAAAATATCACAATTTAAACATTCTGAAACATGGTTTCATAACTTAATGTGAAAGTTATCAAAACAGAACCTACTTTTGTTATCTAGGTTTCGGTTAACATAAGGTGAAGTAGCCTCATAGTAAAATATTTGATCTGAAAGGTTTTTGGTTTAAATCCCAGATTGTGCCCTTGATTTGTGCCGCACATATTTAAAAAAACATAGACACTTTTTCCAAATTGACAAATCCATAGTATATACTTGTTTTAATGATATAGATAATGAATAATGATCAAATGTAACATTCCCTTAAGAAACACTTAAGAAATAAACACTTAAGAAATAACTTTTTAAAAAACATTAAAAAGGACAATTTTATATTTAATAGCAATGTTATACATAAATAACGTCTTGTTTGGAAAGGTTGAAACTGAAAGATTATAGGTGCAAACGCCGCAATCATTGCTCAAATATCATTTTGTCTTTGAATAAGACATCCTCAGGTAATTAGTGTACTGTAAGTAATTTTGGATGATGGCATCAACTAATTAGCAAATCTGAGCACTCTTATTCCTTCACAAGTGGTGCTGAAAACTAGCTGATTGTATTTAAAGCACAGCTCCTTGGTTTGTTCCTCAGTTAACTCAATTTGCTGCTAGTTAGTGGGATGCACAATAAAAGTTAGTTGGTTGAAACTTAAGAAGGGTTGTTCTATTGTGCCTTTAAGATTGTTTTTATGCTCTGTTCTTCAGAATATGCATTGGTAAGTGTGAGTAACTTCATAGTTTAATCTACTGTATACAGCCTAGAGGTTAATATCTGGGTTGGTAATGAAAGTTTGCAGGGTCAAATACCATGAGCGTTCAACCATCATTGTGCCCTTGAGCAAAGATGTGTCATTTAATAGATGTACAGTAAGTGGCTTTGGATAAAAGCATCAGATGAATGACTAATGAGTAAGTAACTGTGTTTGGGAGTAGATGAAGATCTGTGCTAATAATTGAAAAGTTGTGAGATTGTGAGCTGTCCTCGATCAAGACATTTAACCTGAGGTTGCTGGAGTAATTAGTGCAGTAATGTGTGTTTGCAGTTCATCCTTCATTCTCAGACTGTTGCAGCGAGTGGATAAAGTTGCATGATTGCAGTAGTTGACCCAGTTCAAGCTGGTTAAATGAGCTTTGAAGGATGCAGTTATCAGCCTGTCAAAATGAAATCAGCACTGCCAGTGGATATTCCCCCAGAATCACACATTGCACCACCATCAAACAAACATCAGCCTCATATTTATGCGCGTAATTGCATGTTATCATGCGCCATTACGCACGAGCCCCCTCTTAGATCCATCTGCACGCTCTTTGTTTCAGCTGTTTTAAAGTGTTGCACCTTACAGTAGCAGCCACAAAACTGTTACTGCATTTATAACCCATAAACCTGCTGCTCTTATGAATATTTAATGCTTCTGATGCCCGACACAGCAAACACAGACGCTTGTTTCTTAATCGCATCCTTGGTAATTTTCATTTAAATGCGGGCTTGTGGTTTTTTATTTTTAGCTAATAACGAATGCTTATGTTCAGTCTGATGCGATTATAAGCGCTGATACGGGAGCTGCTGCAGAGACAGGGTGCATTTGATTGATACTGCACAAATATGATAGACTATCACTCATATTTTTGCCCCGAGACATGGTCAAATATTTGAAAACAGATGCCTTAGTGTGTTCATACACTGTGTGGATGTATCAGATCCTGCTGAGGAAGTGACTTGAGGTTGTGTTATCTACGTTAACTCACATACAAGTTGGTTTATCAGCATATTTGCTGATTATTGCATGCTGTACTCTTGTATTGCACATATTTTAGATGAAATTGAGATGCATTTAACACCTTATGTCATAGAGGAGCTCTCATCTTCCTATCTGAAACCAGATATAATGACGTTACTATGAGAATTTTAAGAAAGAGCTTTAAAGCAATGTCTGCGTATACATATACATAGATGAGACACATGCACAATGGCTGTCTGCAGTGTGTTTGTGCACTTGTAGGTGGATCTAGACATGGCTTATACCTGGGGAATGCATCTCTATTGTGCAAATGTCACTGGCAGGTCAATATTTGCCACAGTTCGTTCACTGTTTTGTCAGTCAGGGTTTACTGTACAGTTGTTGCTGTGTGCATGCAAGCATTAACATGCATGTTGAATATTTACATATAGTAAACACAATCAATCAGTGGTCAAACAGTGAGGGTTTCTTAATGTCCAGTGCTGAGAGAGCAGGGTGACTGATGGAGATATACTATATGGAATGCAGCTGAATTATAAGATGCTCAATTTAAATTACTTATATTGGGCTTTATTCATAAGAATAAGGACAATACATTTCTGAGTAATTTTTTTTTCAATAAATGAATACTTTTGTTCATCAAGGATGCATTAAATTGATCAAAAATGACAGTAAAGACATTTCTGATGTTACAAAAACTTATTTTGCAAATAACTGCTTTTTAATGTTCTATTAATCAAAGAATCCTGATAATCATTAATTACAGTTTCCACATAAAAAATATGAAGGAGCACAACTGTTTTCAACATTGGTAATTATAAGAAAAATTTCTTAAGCAGCAAATCAGCATATTAGAATGATTTCTGAAGGAGACACTGAAAACTGGAGTAATGATGCTGAAAATTCAGCTTTGATCACAAGAATAAATTACATTTTACAATATATTCAAGTAGAAAACACTTATTTTAAATTGTACTAATATTTCACATTATTACTATTTAGTGTATTTTTGATCAAATAAATGCAGCCTTGGTGAGCAGAAAAAACTTTTTTCAGCAACTTTAAAAAATTCTTTTTTGTGATATATAATGTAAGAATGTTTGTTGTCACTGTGTTTTTGTGTGAAAATTTATGTTACAGTTTGTGTTTTTTGACTATTTTACAAAATAAATTTTTTAATTTATATATTCACTTTTTTTTTTATTGACACAAAAATTTTACTCTTAATGGCCATGTTTTCAAAAACAATGATAATTAATTTAGAATATTTTTTTATTTATTTCTTATTCATTAATTTTTTTCCATTGAATTGAATGCAACAATTCACTCAATATTTACTCAAAATTCAGAAAACAATATAAGCGCTAAAATATCTGCCAAATTGTTTCAGTTTAGTGACAGTAAATAAGATACTGAGTTTAAATAAACACTATTTTACTCTTTTTCATCCTTATTCATAAAAACAAGAACACATTTCTTAGTAAATCAAAATCACTGCTAAATCCATTCTGGCTTAAGTTATTCTGTTTTAATTAAATTAAATGCACCAATTTACATAATGATTTTGCCTGTGATTTACACAGAACTTTATTCTGCTTGTGTTTCACGAGTTACGCTTATTTGACTGTATTTATGCAAAATTCTCAACAACAAAAAATATGTAAACATAAACATAATGCTCCGCCAAGTCCAAACCCGGTTTCTCAGAAAGCATTTTAGCAGTGTTACTGTGCTGTGTTTCTCTCCGGTCATGCATGAGCACATGACAGTGCTCCGTAACCTACAGTAACACTTCACTGATCTCAAATCTAGCAGGACTAGACAAGACAAAGAGGCACGCTTGTAAAAAACGATGGACAGAGGAAGGCAGAGGTGAATGGAAGGATATTACTGGCGTGATTTAAAGCCACTCGCTATAGATTCATGGCGCGGGTGAAGTGTGAAACATTTATGAGCTGAGCGATAATCTGCATGTTTTTCACACCTACAGCAGTCCAACACACATAAAGCTTGAACACACACACACACTCGTGCGCAACACTGCCGCAATACTGCTCTCCAGCAGCCTGAGCTGTGCACTAGAGCAGGAGATGAGTGAGAGAGGGTCAGATGTAAGAAATAGAAGGGAAAAAAAGTGAGCTGGAGGAAGCAGAGCTGTGAGGGATTGAAGGAGATGCACGTTTGAGAGGGGGAGTGGTTGGAAATGAGAGGATGGGGGTAGAGGAATGCTTTATGGATTAATTTTAACATCAATTATAACTAAATGCACCGGATGCCTTCCTCCCCCACTTCTGTGGATTATTGTTTGATCGTTTATCGATCATTTGGGTCTTTGTCGCTCTGAAGGCATCTGATCTGTACACACACACACACACACACACACACACACACACGTACAGCTGACTGCATTGTAAAACTGTTCAGTGACACGTGACTCTTCTGAAGGTTATTGAGAAAGAATCCTTTAATGTATGCATCATAAAATGATCATACAGAGATCAATACTAATTTCCTAA
Organism: Cyprinus carpio; assembly: GCF_018340385.1. NCBI lineage: Eukaryota > Metazoa > Chordata > Actinopteri > Cypriniformes > Cyprinidae > Cyprinus > Cyprinus carpio. The sequence continues at coordinate 20,689,918 of NC_056620.1, forward strand.
ACATTTTCATTGATGCTTAAGCGTAATTTCAATCATTTTCTCTTTATATATATACAGTGTTGAGAAGGTTACTTTGGAAATGTAATAGGTTACAATTTACCCTATTTAAAATGTAGTAACAATTTCAATTACTTTATTAATGTAACTGACTACACTGGATTACTTTTCTACATTTCTAATGATTTTTTTCTGTTAATCATTTTCAATCATTTAAAGCAGGCAGGTTTAACCTTACAGTAGTACTCAACACTGATTACTGTCAGACTTTCAAAATCCTTCATCCCTTGAATTAAGATTATAATAATTGAATTTTAAAGCACAGAAGCAAAGAAATCAGACTTAATTTGAATTAATTTTAGATGTTTCTGTGGTTATTTAAAGTTTTAAAATGATATAATGAATATTATTAATATTAATACAAGAAGTATTTAGATGTAACCGCTTTGTAATAATTAACATTTTCATTAGTAACATTTGTTCTCAGATTAGTTACATTTATTTTTTGTAACTAAATTACGTAATGCTGTTAAATTAAGTTATTTTGTTTACATGAATGTATTTATTTAATGATATGTTTTGTTTGTTTTATGATCTGTTTTTTGTAGATGTCTGACGAGGTTTTTTTATTTTATTTTTGTTATTCTTTTTTAAAAGGATTTTGTTTTATTGATAGCTACGGAAGCCCATTCTATCACAGGATAAGAAATAAAAAAAAGTTTAAAAAGGTTAATTGTGACTTTTTATCTCACAGTTCAGACTTTGTTTCTTGCCATTTCGAGGAAAAAGTCAGAATTGTGAAATAGAAACAAAATTGCAAATCAGAATTTTTCTGTCTCACAATTGACACGTTTTTCTCAGAATTGTGAGTTTATATCTTGCAACTCTGAGATTATATCTCTTTTTTTCTCAGAATTGTGGGGGAAAAAAGTCAGAGTTGTGAGAAATAAACTCAGAATTTGAGGAAAACATCAGAATTGTGAGTTAAAAAGTTGAAATTACCTTTTTATTTTTGCATTAAATGGTGGAAATGGGCTTCCATAGAAAGCACAGTGCATAAGTTATATACAATTGTCACAAAACGTTTTTTTGGAAACTTAAAGGGATAGTTTTAAAAAAAACGCAATTGTCTATTTACTCACCCTCATTTTATTGCAAACCTATGACTTTCTCTGTTAATTCCATTGAAATGATTGCAACAGATTACTTTGGATTGGTTACACACATTGATCCCAAAAAGTTTTTAGACACTTAAAGCAATAGTTCACATCATTTATTCACCATTATGTCAATTCAAACCTGCATTGACTTCCTTTCTTATGCAGAGCAAATCATATTTTGAAAATTGTCAGTGGAATCCAATGTTATTTGACTTTCTTGGTATGTGTGAATGCCACTGCATTAGATAAAGCACCAGTGGATGAAGGAAATTGGCTTTAGTAAAGAGAAAAGCTTGTGCAGCAGATGCCATTTGCTCTGTTATTTTATTATCTAATGCACTGACATTCAGACGTTTTAAGTGTGGCTTAAATGTCCAAATACTTTTTTGTTTCAGCTGTAATTTACAGAGGGAGTACTGGTTGTTTCTAAGAGTGACATGCACACAGCACCGTGAATACAGATCTCAGACAGCGTGTGTGAAATTTTTTTACAAACAAATCACGTGATAATTGTGGCTTGATTTCAAGTGACATATTGCCTGGGAAGAAGCAGAGATTTGCAAAGTCTTACTGAGCACCTGCTTGTAATCTGTCTTCCATATATAGGAGACATTTCTGGCACACTTACAAACACGCTGTTTAATGATCTAACATATTATAGATATATAGATTATGCATAGATTTATTCTATAAAGTGTTTATTTGGATTTTGAATAGGCTTTTATTTGTGTTTTCAGGTTTCCATGTGCTTTTTATGGTCTTTTGTCATTTTGTCAGTTTTGGCTTTTTTTAACACACACTGGACATACAGTAAGGATACTTATGCACAGCATGTGTAATGGTTTCTGCTTGTTTTTTGATCATTTATTCATAAAATTGATTTTAAATTTTTTTGTTATTTTGCTTTTGATATTAAGTTTTAGTTATTACTTTTTATTTAAATTTGAGTTGAATTTGATTTGGCTTGAAATACAAGAACACAAAATAATATATATATATATTATAGTATATATTGATAAATAAAGTTTCAATTGGCTTTTATTTGTATTTTCAGTTTTTATTTCAATTTTAGTTGAATGTTGTAGTAATTAAAAATTTGTTTTAAAAAAGTTGTTTCCATTTTAATGTTAGTTTTAATAATTTTATTATTTCCACTTCAACTTTTTTCAGGTATTTTAATTTTAGTTTAAGTGTAAGTTTTAGTTTATGTGCTTTTGTTGTTTTTAAATAAAGCTTTTTATTTATTTATTTTTTAGTACCTCAACCTCAACTTATTTCAGTTTTATTTCAAGGCTTTAATTTTCTTCATTTCAGTGTTTTACGGTTTATTGTAAAAGAAAAAAAAGGACAAGACAATAATAAGAATTCTCATGTGATTTCATCAGAACTGCATTATGACATCATTAGATGATGTTTTCTTTCTGATTATGACATCAGAATCAACTGTCAATCCGTTAGTATTCTGATGTAGCATTGTAGCGAAATACTAATTTGATAAGATTTGTGTATATTGTGATGTAAATAGACAGCATGAACTTATTTAAAAGAAATATATCTTGTTTTGACTTGCTGCTGCCTAACTTGCATTATACTGTCCTTTTTATTCTGGTTACACCCCTGCATAATGTCTGCAGCTGCATATATGTTTGACTGTGTATTCAGCTCAGACATGAAGGTCACGTCTAACAGTAATCTAGAGTAGTCTCACATATATAACTAGTGTTTGGCATGGAGTCTGCTTCCATCAACAGTTCGCCGGCCACACGGTCTCTGAACACCTCCTCCTGCCGGTCGAATCGACGGGGTGCATGAGTCCCATGCATAGCAGTCCTGTTAAACAAACTGTTTTGGGCAGCTTTTCATGACATTGGCACTTTAGTCCGGGACACTGTGTTTTGCCTAGAGAATGAAGGTCCCTTCATCTGAGCTCTGCTGACACAAACACACAAACACTGCCTCCTGCATACTCAGTATGCACATACTGTACTTACGTAAGGATACTTATTCAAAACAGGAATAATGGATTCTGCTGATAATAAATCTGATAATTTCAGAAAATAAAGTCTAAAATGCTTTGAAATTTCCTATAAAACCTTTTTTTTTGAGAGAGAGAGAGAGAGAGAGAGAGAGAGTTTGAGGGCTTTTGTTAGTATTTTTAGTTTTCATTTTAATTTTAATTGTAGTATTTTTTAATAGTGTTTTTATATACATTTCTTCATAGCTTAAATTAGTTTTTATTGTAATTTTAACACTTCACCTTTAAAATATTTCAGTTAGTTGCCAAGACAACATTTCTAATTTTATTTTTGTTTTTTTTGAGTTGAAATATTTCATCTAATATTTATAGTTTGTGTTATTGTAGCATAAAATTACCTACAGTTTAAAATGCCTTGAGATTTGGCTATAAAAACATATTTGACATTACCGCTGTTAATAAAATGTAATCATAAGCTTGAAGTACATAAACAGTAACATTTTTTAATTAAATAGATATATAGATAGTTGTATTCATTCTTTTAAAATATTGTTTTAAATTGAGAGTTTTTATATATTTCTGTATAGCTTTATTTATTTATTTTTTATTTATTAATTAATGTCCATTTTAGTTGTAGTCGTTTTAGTATTTCCACTTCAACTTATTTATTTTAGTTAGCTGCAAAGACAACAACCTGTTTATGAGTTTGTTAGCTGGACAAACTCATAAACATACATCAGCGCTTCACTCCCTGTTAAATCTGTCATGACGACTCCAGTGCCCTTCAAAAACCAAATGCCATAACAGTGAAACACTTAAACAGAGAAAAGTGCCTTCAAAGTTCATTTTGATTGATTTGATGTCAATTTTCATACTCCATTTTCTCTGAATATCCGTATAGTTGAGCCAAACTCAACTGTCACAGGACAGATCATAGTCTAAAAGACCCATTTCCAGTCATAACTCAATTTGGACATAATGCATAGATTTCCAGAGCAATGGCTCTCCCAGAGACAAGGAATCTTTCTGACCAATCACAGTTTAAATGAATGAATGAATCAGGCGTGAGGTTTACTGTATGTAATGAACACAAACACAGAGGACAGAAGTGCCCATACGTTTGATGAGGGTTTATGTTGAGCGTGTTCTGCTGATGCATGAACAAACCTGCTCATCTACAAGAATTTGAGTTAAACTAGCTGCAGAATTGCAAGTCAAATTTGAACGTGGAGAAGTCGAATTAAGAATAACTGACTGTAATTTCCAACTAAAGAAAATAAATTTTCAAAAAATTTCGAATGTTGGCTTGAAAAAGCCTTGTTTGAGAAGTTTGAAAAAAATGTTGTAAGCCTTGGAGCTTTAAAGTTTGAAGATTTAATTAAAAAGCCATTTGTTCTTGTTAATTAAACACAAGCAGTGTTTCAGTGTCACGTGATCCTCCAGAAATCCTTCTGATATGCAGCTCAAGAAACATCATGCAACACTGAACACTTGAGTAACGATGCTGAAAATTCAGCTTTTAATCACAGGAATAAATTACATTTTACAATATATTCAAAAAGAAATGACATATTTTAAATTGCAATAATGTTTTGCAACATTACTGTTTTTACTGTATTTTTGAGGAAATAAATGCAGCCATGGCGAGTCTTCTTTCAAAAATGAAAAAGCTTAATTTTTCCAGACTTTTGACTGATAGTGTATTGAAGAATCACTCACATGTGCTAGACTGTGACAGGCGCCAGGGCTTCGAAAGAAGTGTGTGTGTGTGTGTGTGTGTGTGTGTGTGTGTGTGTGTGTGTGTGTGTGTGTGTGTGTGTGTGTGTGTGTGTGTGTGTGTGTGTGTCGATGAGTCGATCTCTTCAGTTTCATGTCGGTTTCACAGGGAGCCTGAGCTCGGACCTGCTGGGTAATTTTATCTCAGTGATAATTGGAACTTCCTGTGGCGATGAGATCATATCCTGCTGAGGCACATCAGAGCAGCAGCATCACAGCCTGGTGTCTGACTCGCATACAGACACTTCATCTCTATGTGAGGACGTTCCGTCGTTAATGTGATGGGGAATACTGGGAATGTCTAACATGATTTCCTGTTTTTCATATGGATTGGATGCAGGAGGTTTGTCTGCAGCATCTTTGTTTACGATAAACGGATAAACATAATCGAGCTATAAAAGGACCATGATTTAATGTTCACTAACGCTTGTCTAATTATTGACAGCAGTAATTCCATCCATCTCTGAGGAGCTGTTTTATTCACAGCCTTATTAGTAGGTCATAAATATTTGAACCTAATAATCCTGCATGTTTTTGTAAATGTACCACAGGAATTGCATGGTACTTTTTAAGGACTTTTTATTCAGCAAGGATGCATTACATTCATCAAAACTGACAATAAAGACATCAATAATCTTGCAAAAATTTCAATTTCAAAGAAATGCTGCACTTTTGATCTTTATATTCATCAAAGAGTCTGGGTGTGGGGGGGGCACATATGACGGTTCACACAAATGTTAACCAGAAAAACTGTTTTCAACATCGATAGTAATAATAAATGTTTCTTGAGCAGCAAATCATCATATTAGAATTATTTATGAAGGATCATGTGACACTGAAGACTAAAGTAATTATGATGAAAATTCAGATTTGATCAAAAAAATAAATTACACTTTACGATATATTTACATAGAAAAGAGTTATTTAAATTTTTTTACTGTATTGTTAACAAATAAATGCAGCTTTCATGGGAATAAGTAGCTTCTGAATGGTAGTGTACATAAAAAAAAAAAAAATTTAAAAAACGTCATTTTGGTGCTTTTTTTGTTTGTTGTATTGCATTGCCCCCCAAAAAAGCTTTTGTGAGATATTCTGTGGTTGATAAAATACATACTGTCTGTTTGATCATCACTAGTCACCATATCTTTAGTTTTGACATCATTTGTCTTCTCTTTGCCCTCTTGTCATTTTTGGTTTGTTTATTTATGTATTTTTGTGTATTTTTGCTGACTCAGGAGAATTGTCCCAAAGTGTCTGTGTCTGGGAGACAGGACAAGGGCAACAACAACACACACACACTTGTTCTTTTACTGAACTTACAAATATAATTTAGGCATGACCTTGGACAGGTGGACAAGCTGTAGATATATATATATATATATATATATATATATATATATATATATATATATATATATATATAGAAGCGTGCACACATATAGATGTGCCTGTTATATTAAGCTTCATGTGTGTTAATATGTTCCCAATGGTCCTGCAGATCACTAGCAACTCTCTTTACTGAAGGACAGTGTGTGTGTGTGTGTGTGTGTGTGTGTGTGCATAAAACCATCTGCTCCTTCAGGATGGATGCGATAGAGTCCAGCATGGCCAATGCTGAATTCATCACTTTGACTTTCTGCTCAGGCAAGAACACATACATGTACAGGTTATGGCAAGATTCCCAAGTTATCACTGTGACTTTGCCCTTTCTCTTAAATTCAAAAGCTGTTTTCAACAAAGATAATAAAAAATGTTTTGTGAGCAGCAAATCAGCTGGAGTAATGATACTGAAAAATCAGCTTCGCATCACAAGAATAAATTACATTTTACAATATAATTACATAGAAAACTGTTATTTAAAATTCTAACAGTGTTACTGTATTTTTAAACAAATATACTTTTTGTTCTGTATTTCTGCTCAGTGCACTAGCACACACATGTAATGCACATTTTAAAGGCAGGTTAGTTCCTGTGTAATTATGCGCTTGTGCACACCGTGACTTTGCCGTTTCTCTTACAAAGCAATATTTAGTCACAAAAGCTTCAGTTAGATTAAGGACAAAGATAGAGCAAGATGAGAGCAGAGAGGATAGAAAGAGAGAGCGATAGAGAGACTGCAAGTAAAAGAGGTGAGTGAATGAGACAGGAGCTCTGAAAAAGGGGGTGGGCGCTGTGTCGCAAGGACAAACGTACATGGCAACACCGCAGTGTTCTAGAGAGAATACAAAACAGGCGGAACGCTTAGACGGCCTCGCACGCAACGGAGCATGAGCGCTCTTGCTGGCACTGCAAGCATGCACGCATGTGTGCATCATGTTTTACACAGAACGTGTTAACTAACGAAACGTTTTCAAAATAGCTGATGCACTACACACAAAAGTGCATTTGTTTGCATGCAATCATGCACATGTATGTGAAGGAACTTTTAATGCACTAATGCATGTGTGAACCGGTGTTGTACGCTGCTGTTTGTCATTATAGACGTTCTGCCGGCATGCATGCTGTCTTACAACACACACACACACTGTCCCCCTATGACCTTCAGTATCCCGCAGTGTCCTGTGTTACATCAAATGACCGATCACTCTCTCTCTCCATCTCTCTCAGGTGTCTCTCCTAATGTTTTGGGTCGTTCCCATGTGGCAGGCAGCTTGATATATTTCCTTCTTTGCTGATGCATGAGTGTGTATGTGTGTGTGTGTGTATGTGTGCGAGTGTACTTCTAAAGCATTTATTCAGTGTCTATATGCATCTATAGAAACGTATAAATCTTATTTATGCATTTACATTTCAGATTGTGCAAAATGCCACATTAGATTGTGTTACGGTGTAGTAGGTGTTTTAGGCATGGCATTATATGGTTAAGCATGGTAAATACCTATAAAACAAATCCTTGGGTGGCTTTTACTAAATGGCACAAAAAAATTATGATAAAAGACACTGATGTTCAATAATTAGTGAGTTTTATTATTTAATAATAATTTGGTTAAAAATTCTATATTATATATTTTTTAAAAATATAATAAAAACCAATGAAATGAAATGTAAAATTTTGTAAATTAAGCGTTCATTTAAATTAGCATTTTATGTCTTTGAATGTGACTCATCCAATCATAATTTAATGTCTGAACTATATGTTTGATAATTGTACTTTTCCTATTGCCTGCTGTTGGCTTTTATAAAACCGAACAACAGCAATATGATAAAAGACACTGATGTTCAATAAATAGTACATTTTATTAATAGTAATTGGATTAAAAATTCTAAATCGTATTTTTGTTAAAATTATGTATTTAAAAAAACTAAAGAATGTAAAAAATAAGTGTTCATATAAAAAAATAAATATTAAGCATATATAAAAATTAAGTAATTTTAAAAATTGCCAAAAATATAGTTTTTAAACTTTAGCATTTTAGATTGTACCTTTATCAGCATTTTACATATCTGAATGTGACTAATTATATTTGAAAAATAATAAATGTATATTTAAAAAATCCTAAAGTACATAAAAATAATATTCAATATTAAACAAAAAAAATTATTGTACTGAAGTCAAACTTACTGTCAACTGAACAGGAAAGTTGAATTGAATTGAAATGGCTTTTAAAAGTGTGTGAGAAGGTTGTACTTTTGTAGGCAGGAGTGATCTGACCCAGAGTCTTGAGGGAGCGTGTTTGGATAATAATCTGTGCAGGTTCTGATGTACACTGTGCTCATGTTCACCCTGGAGTTGCCTGCTGCTTACTGCACAGCACATACTGTGTACTGTATATGAAACAATATTCAGTGCTAATTTATGTGCTTTTTTATTTTATTTAACAAGTGGCATCCAGTTTTCAAGTGCATTTTCCAATTTTGTGTTAAGATTTTGATGGGATTGGAAACTTGATGGGATAGTTCACCTAAAATGTAATAGAGTGAGAACTGTATGGCTTTCTGTTGAATTTAAAAGAAGATATTCTGAGTATTTGTTTTTTACAATGGAAGTTAATAGGGCCCAATGTTATTTGGTTCCCAGTGTTTTTCAAAAAAACTTCTTTCTGAAGAAGAAAGACAGTCATACGAGTTTTGAATGGCATGAAGGTGAGGAACTTATAACAGGATTTTCATCTTTGGGTGAACTGTTCCTTTAATTTGGCAGTGTGATGAAATAATGAGTCAATGGCTGATACATTAACTCGAGTTCATTCATCACACTGGAAATGGAACAGAATGCTTTGCATTGTGGGATACAGTACCTTGCACAGTGTGCTCTGATGCATACTACATTTTAACAACAGTAGTACAAGACCTTTTCTGATGCTCCCTTAAGGTTGTGATTCTCAAACTGGCATTTGTCAATTAATAACAAAGCTAAAAATTAATCAAACAATAAAAATGTTAATATTTATTTTAAATTAAAATAATCTAAATGAAATACAAAAAAAAAAAATGTCATTTCGTGTCATTTACATTTAAGAACATGCTAATGTATACTACTGTTCAAAAGTTTTGGGTCAGTAAGATAAAATAATAATAATATTATGCATTAGGCAGTAAAGACATTTATAATGTTGCAAAAAGATTACATTTCAATTAAATACTGTTATTTTGAACTTATTAAAGAATCCTGAAACAAAATGTATCTTAGTTTCCACAAAAATATGAATCAGCACAACTGTTTTCAATTTTTATAATAATAATACATTTTCTTGAGCAGCAAATAATAAGAATATTAGAATGATTTCAGAAGGATCATGTGACACTGAAGACTGGATGATGCAGCTTTGCCATCACAGGAATAAATTAATTTTTTTTTTTTTTTTTTTTTTTACATATATTCAAATACAAATCAGATATATTAAATTGTAATAATATTTCACAATTGTACAGTTTTTACTGTATTTTTGGTCAGATAAATGCAGCCTTGGCAGGTGTAAGAGTCTTCCTTCAAAAACAGTAAAATATCTCCAAATGACTCCAAGCTTCTTTATGTCTTAAAAAGATTTAGTGTTGTATAAACTACTTTTATGGACCTCTTTTGTCTTTTTTGGAGCTTGACACTCAGATTTTGTTCATTCATTTTTTGAGTAGTCTTGATATCCTGCTAAATATCTCGTGCAATATGAGTGTTGTTGACATTAGTGTGAGTCGACGGTGACAGAATTGTTCATTTAGGCTGAAATAACCCTTTAACATCAATTTTAGCGCTTTCTGGTGGAAATTAACATAGCTGGCCAATGAAAGAACGTCTCGCTCACTGTACAGTGCTGTTCTGTGTGTAAAAGCGTGTGCACACGAGTGTTAACGTGACTCTAATGACGTGTTTACCGCAGCACAGCTTCATCACTGTCTCCATGACAACCGCTGTGCTCGCTTCCCTTTCGAGCAGCAAAGACAGAGCGATAGCGAGAAGCGCTCCAGTGCAGACGCCTGCAGCAAATACCCAGCTTAATGTGTGAATACCATGTGTTTGACAGTGTTGCATGGAAATACCATTTTTCTTAATTATGGTGTCATGGAAATACCACATTTTTTGACATGGTACTATGGTAATACCAAGTTTTTGACTGTAGTATTGTATTATCATTATTATTATTTTTTCTTTTTCAATATGGCACCATAGAAATACCATATTTTTGGACATGGTATTATGGTAATACTATATTTTAGGACATTATAGTGCTTTTTTTAATATGATGCTATGGTATAATTAAATTTTTTGGAACTTGTACTATAGTAATCCTATGTTTTTAGACATTGTAGTATGTCAATACTGTGTTTTTTGAACATGGTGCCATGGTAATACCATATATCTAGACATCGTTCTATGGTTATACAATGTTTTAGGATGTCAAAATATGGCAATGCTATGCCTTTTTAATATGGTGCTATGGTAATACCACATTTTTTGACTTTTTACTATGGTAATCCTATGTTCTCTGACATTGTAGTATGGTAATACTGTGTTTTAGGACATCATAATATAGTAATATTATCTTTTTTCAATATGGTGCTATGGTAGTACCATATTTTTGGTAAGGCTAATGTACTGTTAGTACCATGTTTTCCGACATTGTAGTATGGTAATATTGTGTTTGAGGACATCATAGTATGGTAATACTATGTTTTTTCAGTACATTACCATGGTATAACCACATTTTTGGACACTGTACTATGGTAATACTATATTTTTGGACATTCAGGTATGGAAGTACAGTATTTTTTTAATAGGATCCCATGGTAATACTAAGTATTTTAACATGGTACCAATGGTAAATCTATGTTTTTGGATTTGAAAATTTAAAAAATATTATGTAATGGTAATACCACATTTTTGGACATGGTACCATGCTAATACTATGTTTTATTCATTGCACAAAATTTAGTAAAAAATGCAGAGTAAACATTTAATTCTGTAATCATGACCAGGTTGTAAGTTATATGATAATATTGTACCATGCTTACATTTATCTTCACATACCGCGCGTTGTTACATATACTGAGACTGATTCATGAAACAGACGCTAAGTATTGCATTAACTGTTGCAATCAGTTCAGTAAAACAGTTTTCGAATGGATTCATGAATTTGCACAGCTTGTGTATAATAAATTAGTTTTTACAATTAATTATTTAATAAAAAGGCTTTTTATATAAAATAGTAGGCAGTTTACAGTATGCAGGTATTCCATGCATTTCAAAAGTTTGGAAAGAACTAGAGAGTGTGACTTAAACAAGCAACTGGTTAGTTGACCAGTTTTCTCGTTTAAACAGCCAATATGGAGCGTAAGAGAGCACTGCTGTGAGAGATGGAGAGAGAAAGACATGCATGAGGAGAGAGGGGGACCTGGGCAGAGGAAGCTGGTTACTGCAGCAGTCTGTAACTAGGTCAGGTTGAGACTGAAGAGGGAGAGAGAGAGAGAGAGAGAGAGAGAGGAGGGAGGCTTATGGGATAAAGCAGGTATGCTTTAAATGTAAAAAAAAAAAAGAGTTGTGCGTTCATGTTCACCTGAGATCAGCACCTGTTCTTCTTCACAGCTGTCGTTCACTGTGCTCTTATTCCCCCCTTTTTTTTGTTTTCCATATTTCTGATTGCATTTGCCTTGGTAAGATGATTTTCATGTACTGGAAATGTGAAAAAGAAAGAAATGTCTGCTCAATCGCTTAAAAAAATGGCGTTGGATTTACTTCAAAACAATTGAAATATCACAAATAATAAAAAAATAAAAAAAGAATGAATTAAATGTGAATTTTTAGAAGTAAAAATATTGAAAAATTGTATTTTCTTGTAATCACATTCCTGGTAGCATAATTCCAAATATTTCTTATATTAAGATGGTTTATATATGCTGCAAATGCTGCAAAAACTGGTCCAGAATTTACTTTCTAGCTATTTTTTTAAGCTCAGAAATTGCTAAATTTCACAAAGAAAATTACAAAGACATGAATTAAATGTGAAATTTCAAAGTAAATATTGAAAAAGTATTTTCTTTAGAACTTTACAACTTATTTACAACTTAAACATTTTTTGGTTTGTGTGTGTATCTTAATGAAAATTGAAAATGCAAAGGTTTACAAATGTCATTATAGAAATATAAAAATATGTTCAGCACAACGGAAAGTCTCAGTCATGACAGAGAAACAAAAGTGTGTGTGTTAGAGAGGGAGGGAGATGGTTCAGTACAAATCCTGGGCAGCCTGTGAAACAAAGCAGTCTTGGATGGAGGGATAAATGGAGCGAGCATATAGAGGGGTGGAGTGGAGGAGAAGCTTTCAACCCTGTGTCCTCACTGCCTGGAACAGCTCATGCATACTCATGTATGAGTGGCTCTGAGTGTGTGTGTGTGTTAGAGAGATCTCTATATAAATACATGTTTGATCTTTCTCTATTATACTAATTTGAGAGAGAAATTGCTTGCACAATCAGATGGTTGCATGAATATAAAATGTTTGGCAGTTTTCGACTAAAGCTAATCACAACAGGGTGATTTCCTAACAGGTGACACACACTAGTCATGGTCCTCTGAGCTTTCAGTGGCCTTTATTCTGTGGGTTACAGTCGGATGTAAATGAGTGTGTAAAGAGAATTCAGGTGAGAGACTGTATGACACTAATGTAGATCAGAGTGTGTATGTCAGGACCTAGTTTAGGTTCTGGCACACTTTTGAGTGGACCAAATACAGAGGAATGAGTATCCAGGGACCAGAAGAGGGTTTCTCATGCTTGAATGATGAAATTGATTATTATTATAATTATTATTACCCTCACTGTTATCCTCATTTGTCCAACTGTTTATAGAAAGCAAGCACACATTTTACATAAATATGAATGTGAATTATAAATAATACCTATATTTTCTATTAACTTTAAAATTATATTATATTATTATAAATAATATTTTATTACTATAAATATTCATATGAATGTTTTAGAAAATGGTTAACATTAAAAAACTAATCTAAAATACATACGTTTTACAAACTTTTGCTAAGAGTTATTTTAGTATTATTTCTGTGCTGTTATAGTATTCAGTAATAATTTGAATGAGCTTTTATTGTAATTTATATACTTTCAGTTTCCTTTTTAGTATTAGTAATTGTATTCTGTCTTTTTATTCGTTTTTTTAAATAATTAAAAAATATATTTTAAATAGCTCAAATTAAATATATACATTTTTCAAAGCTGTAGTCAGTGTTATTTAGTAGTTATTTAGTAGTTAGTAGTATATTTATACTGTTATAGTATTATTATTATTATTATTATTATTATTATATGTATTATTAGTATTTTTAATTAGATTTGATATTTTCAGTTTTCATCTGGATTTCAGTTTTCGTAATTTTGTTATGCATGTTTGTACGTAACTGTCTTTTGAGATTTTTTATTTCCGTTTTAGTTTCAGCAATTTTAGTACTTCAACATGTTTATTTCAATTTGTTGCAAAAGTTCAATGAGAAATTGACACTTCACTTACACAAAGATGCCTTTTAAATACATTTTTTAACCATCTTTTAAAATTTCAATATTATCATGTTCAGAATTGTCGGACATTCATCCATGTTTATTCACTCATGTGTGATATTGTGATAAACAAGACTAATATTTTATCTTTAAAAATGGAGTTTAATGTTTTACTCAGTATCTAAGCCTTTCTCTGTAAAGTTACTTTTTGGGGAATTTTTAATTGAACTTAATTGATCACAGAATCTACATTACATTAGCACTGATCAGTATGTAAAGCTATGATACTGTATGTATTTGTTTACAGGCACATATTGTTATGCTTTAGTCAATAAACAGTACAGTAGAGAGGCAGCATATAAGTTAAAGTACTTGAGCATTAATTGTAACTTCTTAATTATATCATTTTCATTTTCACAAAAAAGGTTTAATTTATTATAATACATTTTATTTGTATAATCCTACAGAAAAAAAATATTTAGGTATTACGTTTTATATATTATATCTGTATTTTATTGTAAAATCTAAATTCTATTGGTGCAACTCCAAGTCTAATTTTCAACACACTGCAGGTTCCAAGTTAGTTTTATAAACTTTGTCAAAAAGCCAACAACTGCATATGTTTTCTATTTCTGATGTTGCAATTCAATTCTTTTATGAATCTAAGTTAAGTCTCAAGGTTTTTTGGGGATCTTTTTTGTGCATTTTGAGTCCAAGTATCTGTATTTTCGTTAATTGAAATAAAGCAGAATATATATATATATATATATATATATATATATATATATATATATATATATATATATATAAGACGAAAACGTAAACAAAATTTGAAATGTTGCCTTGAAGTAATAAAACAGGTTTTAGTTACTAAATAAATAAATATAAATAGAAATATAAAAAATAAAATATATTAAATATGATAAAATAAATTAAGGATATTCAGAAATATGAAAAACAAAAACCTAATAAAAATAACAAAAATAAAAGCTCATTCAAAATGTTAATAAACACTAATGCTAAAATACTGGTGTCTACCTAATGCATAAATGTAAATGTTATAGAATAATATATAATGCATAATGTGGGTTCCAGCACTTAACTTCAGGTTACTCCGCAGGGATTGTGTCCGTAATAAGTGTACCGTAAGTTCCTTTGGATACTGGAGCAATGCACTTTGATAATACATAGTTGCATAGCATTGCATTGCATTGCATTTGCATGTACAGCAGCTTTCAAAATTAGCAAGTTACCAATCATTTTTTAGTTATAAAATATTTGAAAAAATGACGCTGATGATAAACGAACAAACCCCTCTGTGAAAACCCTCAGAATGTAGATGGGAATAAAACTGTAAAATTTGGTGTAAGTGCTGCTGAAGTGCAGCCTTTAAAAATGAGTACCGTATTTCAGTCTACAGGTGCAAATAGATATACTAGTGCAATAAAATAAAGATTTTATGTTTTCTTTCTACTAGTCCAAAAAAAAAAAAACATTATGAAAAGCCAAATAGCCCAAAATCTCAAAACTGACCAGTGCATGAAAAAGAAGACTTGTACTTTTCTTGTAGTGTATTGCCTTAAGCAGACTCAACAAATGTTGAGTTACAACTTGTGCTTGTAATATTGAATAGTTCTGTATGTTGTTCCATAATTTTTGGTTACCTCTTTCTTTCTTTCTCTCTCGTTTTTCAGTATGTGGCCTGCGGATCCCTTCTGTTCATCCTCATCTCCATTTCCACCTTCTGCATGGAGACGCACGAAGCCTTCAACACCATCTACACCAGAACTGAGAACGTGACGGAGGGGAACGTGACGAGAGAGGAGATCGTGTACGAGGTGGTGACGGACAGCTGGCTGACGTACGTGGAGGGAGTGTGCGTCGTCTGGTTCACCATCGAGGTGTTCACGCGCATCATCTTCTGCCCCGACAAGGCCGAGTTCTTCAAGAGCGCGCTGAACATCATCGACTTCGTGGCCGTCCTGCCTTTCTACCTAGAGGTCAGTCTAAGCGGACTCTCCTCCAAAGCGGCGAAAGACGTGCTGGGCTTCCTGCGAGTGGTGCGCTTCGTCCGAATCCTGCGCATCTTCAAGCTGACGCGCCACTTCGTGGGCTTGCGCGTTCTCGGGCACACGCTTCGCGCAAGTACCAACGAGTTCCTCCTGCTCATCATCTTCCTCGCTCTCGGCGTCCTCATCTTCGCCACCATGATCTACTACGCTGAGAGGATAGGAGCCAGTCCGGACGACCCTACAGCGAGCGCACACACCACCTTCAAGAACATCCCCATTGGTTTCTGGTGGGCCGTGGTGACCATGACCACTTTAGGCTATGGAGATATGTATCCGGAGACGTGGTCGGGCATGCTGGTGGGGGCGCTGTGTGCCCTCGCGGGGGTGTTGACTATTGCCATGCCTGTCCCCGTCATTGTGAACAACTTCGGCATGTATTACTCTCTGGCCATGGCCAAGCAGAAGCTGCCCAAAAAGAAGAACAAACACATCCCGCGAGCCCCGCAACCCGGCTCACCCAATTACTGCAAGCCGGATGCCCTCGCAATGGCGACAGCCTCGCCCCAGAGGATCCTGGGTAACGTGCTGGGCGGCGTGCTGGGCTCGACCGGGATGACAGGGGACTGTCCTCTAGCTCAGGAGGAGATCATAGAGATTAACAGAGGTGAGAGACTGAAGGGATACACACAGAATTTCATATCATGCACCACCAAAAAGTCTTTCATTGACTGGTTTTAAACTCATGGTGAATTTCTGTAAAGTTTTGGATATAAGGAGCTTCAACAATATGGTCAAAAAAAATTTTTATGACTACTGATTTACATTAGCTTGTTGGAGTGGTTGATATGACTAATATAGCATAATATAGTTCATTTAGCTTGAAATAAAAATATGGTTTATAAATATTATTTTTATTTTATATATATTATACTGTATTATTTAAATTTAATTTAATTGATAGTTATTTTAATCCAACTGTAAAAATAATTATTTCTGTTGATTTCCAAGCTTATATGTGTGTTTATGTGTATGAACACAACAGAATTCAACAAAAATTTATATTTTATGTATATCTGTAATTTGATATATTATATATCAATGATTTTTTGTAATATTATTTTTTAAATATTTTATATTAAATTACCTTTTATACTATATAAATCTTTATATAAATCATTTATTATAAATATTATTTTATAATATATATATTTGAAGAATTCAGTAAATGATTTATAAATTTAATGTCATATATCTAAAATGTTATTTTTATATTGTATTTTATTCTAGATATTATATATATATATATATTAGATGTTTATATTTATGTATTTAATAACTTTTTAATAGCTATTAATAGCTTTTTTGGGATAAATCTGTGAATTTAATGCTTTAAAAATGAAACTTAACTCAATTAAAACGATATTTGATTTAAAAATACAATTTAGCCACAACTATTAAAGACATCTGAAGATAACCAAGAGATGTTTTGGAGCTGTGTGGGGAAAACATTTTTGGGTGCGTTTTTAAAACGATGTTAAAATTGCTACAATACAAAATGCTGTCCAACACACAGTACAACAGCATGTGTATTTGTGAGTGTGAGTGTTTTTTTCCTGATGGACTGCTCTTCCTGCTAATGTCATGTCTATTATCAATTATTCAATGTTTTTTAAACCTGGAAGTATGGATCTGAATAGATCTATAGGGTCACTATAAGTTCTACATGCCTTCTAAAAGATACAGAACAGGAAAAGGGCAATGCATTAACCTCTGAACTAGTCTATCATCATCAGCTTATCTTGATGCCATCACATTATTTCCAGTTATATGAGTCGAGTAGTAATTTCTTTGTTTACGACATGATCGATAGTTAGCTACTAGCTACTGTTCTTTAACTTACATTTTACAAGTACATTTATTCTTTGTTTATAGTATTATTTAGATATTATTAGTAGTATTTTGATTCATATTATTATTCATTTATGAATATTTTTTGTTTTATTTACAGTTAGTACTTTCAGTTTTTCAAACTCAAACATTTCTCATTTTTATGCATTTATGTTATATATTTTATTTCAGTTTAATTTTAATTAACAATAATAACCTTGTTAAAACAATGATTAAATTCTTTATGCACTGCTACAGTGCTAGATTTTAAATACTTTTTTTTAATGTTGATCTATGCACAAGCTATTGTTTTGAGTCGGATCGTTTCAATGAATCATTTGAATTGGTTCTCAGAACTGGTGTGAATGATTTAATGATTTAGTTCTCAAATTCAGCTCACTGACTCAAGGAACAAAAGTCATACAGGTTGAGAACGACATGACGTATCTCTCTCTCTGTACATTCGTGTCTCTCCTCAGACTCGAAGCAGAACGGTGACGCAGCCAGCGCCGCTCTAGCAAATGAGGACTGTCCAACAATCGATCAGGTTCTTAGTCCAGACGAGCGTAGCCCAGTGGGCCTAACACAAGAACGCTACCAGCAGGACAGAGCCTGTTTCCTCCTCAACACACGAGAGTTTCGACCCACTGATGGGAATGTGCGGAAAGGTATGTTTTATCGCTTCTGCATGCGGGTTATACACACACAGTCACACAGTCATGCAGTGAAGAGAACATCAGTCTCGGCCCAGACCCAGTATCTGTGATAGACGTCTTAGATCTTACACACAAGCGTCCTTTCAACAATGTTCCAAAAAAACGAGTTTTCCATCTCACGCCATCTCTCTCGTGCCCATCTCTCCAAAAATACAGATTACATAACCACTGAACATCTCAGGGTGTTTTCACACTTGGTTGGTTTCAGGGGGCTGAGAGTATTTACAGGACGAGTCAAGTCAAATTTTGTTTCAAAAGCACATTTACAGAAAGTCATGATGTTAATGTTTATATTTACACAATGTTTATAGTTACATCTTAATATCCTAATGTACAATAATATACTTGACATTTTGCCACAATGAACAATTTTTTTAAATGAAGCGAGTTTATGCTTAACACTAGAACAATATCTGAATACATTCAAAGGGAAAACAAGATTATAACAGACTGACTGATTTTTTTCTCATTTTAAGCATAAACCCACTTAATTTTGATCCTTTTTTTTTCAGAAGACAAGAAGAGTAATAAACATTTTTCTTGGTTTAGGAATTTTTAGACATCTATAATTGAAAACAAGACTAAAATACAAAATAAGAAAATCATTTATGAACTGCTATCTGCAAATATATAAACCTTTTTTTATAAATATATAACCTTTTTTGTTTTTTATGAATGTAAACAGGCTTAAACATCTGAACATATTCACATACACATATATGATATACTATAAACTCAAAAATTTAAATATTCATTTTGAGACTATTTTAGCTCCATACTTACGGGTTTGGGATATTTTATGTTAATAAAATAATTTATTAATTAATAAATAATAAATAATATTTAAATATACAGAATAAGAAAATAAATAAATAAATAAATACTAAACAAAAAACAGATTATTAAAAGAATAATTTTAACTACACACATAAAGGTCTTTCTTCACTTTTATGTAAAAATGAAGGCTAGCGAGTTTAAACCGACCAACTGTGGTGCATCAATTTGAGAAAATCATTACAGAAATTTATTCATATTTTATATTAGATTTAAATTTCTGAACCAATAGCGGCACCAAATGAAATTGCAAAAGTACTGACCAGCAAACAGATGGGCCTGCCCCACTGGTCGATCCAATGCTAGTGAATGAGCATTAAATTGGGTCAAAAAGAGATCTGAACACACTTTTTAGGCCAGAAACAATCTGAATACAAACTGAACTGGTATCTACATTTGGTTAGTTTAGGATTCAAGTGTGAAAACATCCTTCAAAACACACTGATATCTGAAAAGTCTTTCTTTTAACTTTTTTCTTTTCCTCTTCTCTTGTTATCTTTTCTGTCTTTCTCTATTTATGTTTGGTGGTTCTTTGCATGTCTATTTTACTCAATTCTGTTTCTTTCCTGACATGCACTATCCTCTTTTTACCCTCTATTCTCTCAATTTCTTTTTTGGATTGCATTTTCCTTGATCCTATTCGTATTCGTTTCAGTGACAAACCTTCTGTTACACACAACGTCATCCCACAAAACTTTATGACCCTGCACTGACACCTCCAACAGCCACAAAAAACTCCTCTCTACCCATAAAAACACACAACAAATGACACAAACAATGTCCAATCCATGCACACACAGTTCTCCAAACCCAGTTGTTCCACGGTTGCCCTTTCCTCAACACAACCCAACCACATTTGGCACTGTTAGCATCAGGAGATCAGCTGACCATCCTCTCCTTACAGATGAATGAAATCAGAGGTAAAAACCAACCACAGAAATAGAAACATACTACACATACATGCACAGAAACAAACAAAACAAAACACAAGCACATTTACACCTGCATGAGTGTGTTGTTGTTGATGGGTGTAATTTTTCGTGTTGATGTTGTGTTGTTGTCCTAATAAACTATCATTAGTTTCATCAGTTAAAGGAAATGAATCTAATGTTGTATAATGCTGCTGAATATGAGTTGGGTTGGGTTTCACACACTCTCTGACAGATGCATTTGCTCTCATATGTTTTCTGCACCTCTAAAACTGCTGACCATCCCGCTCTGGACAGTCAATGACAAAAATGTCTGTGCACTGGGGAGAATTTATCACCCAGTTTAACACCAGACATGAAGAAAACTCAGCACAAATACAGTGAGACGGCACGAATCTCACTCTGAAAGTGCATTTGTCTGACACTCTGCGTAGAGGACAGATGACTAAGCGATTAAATGTATTTATTGGAATATTCCAGGTTGTTTTCAACTTCTAAATCTTCCTTTTAAGGGAATTCAGTTCAAGAAGAATCCTGCTGCATGTGCACTGGACTTGGAACAATCATGCAACTGATAATGTATAATATGAAAAACAGATATTATTTAAAAGATTAAAGATTGAGTTTTATTAGTTAATTGAAGTTAATCAAATAGGTCATAGGTCATCTAAATGTAAAAATAAAGAAAATGAGCACTAATTAAATATTCAATTTTGACTGGTACTAATAAATTATGATAGTTATGATAGGTTAGAGTTACCCGCTAGGCTTCTAGTGTAATTGTATGACTGCAAAAGAGTCAAAATTGTTAGGTTGGAAATAACCTGGAATGTTTAAAGATGCTTTAAAGTGTTGAATAAACGTAACGACTCATGAAGAGAGCAGAAACCCGATCTTTACTCGGACGTATTCAGGTCTGTTACACTAACCTCACACTCTCTACTGAGTATTACATGTATAAGGGACACAGTTGGACACTGTAGAGTTTGTGTAACAAAGATTGTTTTAATGTCATATGAGATCCACTGCAATTACAATTGCAACTGCAGCTGCTGCAGTGTGTGTGTGTGTGTGTTTTCAGTGGGATCTCACACGCTCTGTATTGTCTTTTTCTTCAGGTTGTGTCATATCCCGCGTTTGTATGTTGGCTTCTTCATATATTCTCTCACTGTTCTACTGTCTCCCCCCGTCCTCCTCCTCCTCCTCGCTGTGTGTGTGTGTGTTTGCGTGCGTGTGTTGTGTTTGTTGTGATGTGACGTCGCTTACTGTGTTTTCAATGTGTTTCCCTCACACCACCGCTGACCTTTAACCCTTGCACAAGGGAGGATGCGCACACGTGTGCGACACCTAAAACTGCACGCACATAGAAAACAGACTCAAAGGTTGTTTAGGTGTTTGTTGTGCCGTGTTGAGTCACCCCAGGGTTAAAGGTCAGGGGTCGATAGAGGTCAAGGTGAATTCAAATGAGCGTGAGTTCATGGTTCTGTGCCATGCTGCGAACACCGCATTCTCTCCAAAAAAATACTTAGGACCAAATTGAAGATTTATGTATTTGAATTGCATAAAATCCAGTCTGATTACACAGTTTGAACGTAAACAATCTAATAACGTTATTGTGATGCATTTCTGCAATCAAAAAAATCATTTTGCACCTGTTTGATTCAAGGTTATTAACCGTTAACTAAAACAGAAATTAAAACTATTAAAAAAGGTGCGACTTGAAATAAAGTTTAACTGAAATAAAATATAAAAGACATTATATTTCAGCTAGTTGTTAAGACAGCATTGCTCATTTTATTTAGTTTAGTCTGTGTGTGTGTGTGTGTGTGGGTGTAAATTTGTATTTAATAATTTCAGTTTGACTGTAAGTACTAAAATATCTCAAATAAAATAAACTAAAATGAATAAACAAAATTAATTAAAAAAACTAAATTACTACTACTTAAAACTTAAACAAATAGAAAAATAAAATCTAATTAAAAATATTAACAAATACTATAATACTATATCAATGATAATAAAACAGCACTGTTTTGGTTTTATTTAAACAATAATGCTTTTATTAAAATTTCTTAACATTAATTCATTGTAAAAAAATGTATTTATTCTTTTAAAACATATGAACATGGTTATGGCTAGCTGTAGATGTATGAGATAAAAAAAAAACTTTGAATGTATTGATAATAAATATTTAAACCTGGTTATTGTACATTTAAAACATATTCAGTTTATTAGTACTTTTTACAGAAATCCTACCAGTTTCATGAACATATGACTGACAGATATGCATCACATTAAGTTTATTAGTTTGTTTGTTGAAACTGGATGGAAATTTTATATTGCAGTTCAAATACACAAACCTTAAATGTAGGTCTAAATATTTTGTGTTTTTTGCCGCAAATTGTGACACTCTGAAGCTTCTAGAAAGCGACAGGGAGCTCGGGATAAACCAGAGGCAGATGGAGAAAAGAGTGTTTATGTGTGGCACAGTCCTATGAATCTGCTCATACGACCTCAACCTGCTTCAGTTCCTAGTGTAGCTGGAAACTCCTACATGTGTGCGAAGGTCTGTGTGTGTGTGTGTGCTGTGTAACTGACGTCTGACTGACTGGTTGACAGACAGACACTGGGATATTTGGACAGACTCACAGACAGACTGACGTTGAGAAGGTAAGAACAAACTGTGGTAAAAGCCTGGGCTTCAGCAAGGCATCGTCTCCTGGACGGCAGTCGCTCTCAGTCACTTTAACATCCAGAGCACCTTTAGACACAGAAATAAGATTATAACAAACATCCAGTGTCTGTTGAGGATACGTGTATGTGTGAGTTCTGCTGTATGGCTAAAGCATCTTCTTAACTGTCTCTAACTAAACTACCATACCGGCTCTGTTACAAAACCTAGTGAGCAAACATCTACATTTACTGTAGTATAGACCATATAAAACACATACATTAATTTCATCGTTTCACATTTTTACCTGACATTAGAAATTAAAACGAAACAGATAATATTCTGATTGTAAAGTAATTTATTGAGGAAATAAATATCCTTAAATTTTTTTATTATTTCTTATGATATTTTTTTTATTATTATTCATATATTTATTAAAAAAACTTTTTTTTATTTAGCTTTAATTTTTATTTTAGTTGTATTTTAATTGTTGTTTTAGTAATTTTGGTACGTTATTAAAATTATTTTATTTAACTTATTTGCCAAGGCAACATTTAAATATTTTTGTTTATTTATATATTTATTTATTTTGTTTCATATTTTAATTTTGATTGTGGAAAGTCAAGTAAAATTTAAATCAAACTTGACAGTCAGCGATCACCATACTTTTTTATTGTATGTAAAAAAAAATCAACTATATTTCTTGTTCCGAATACATTTATGAATCAAATATTCTTAAATCCTTTGATATAAAAGTACATTTTAATATGAAGACTTTTTTACAAAAACAAAATTTTTTAAAAATCTTATTGCTCTGTTTAGTTAAATATTTTAATATTGATTTTATTAAATCAAGCAAAATTGACATTCAGCTTGACAGTCAGTGATCACCATGCAGTGTAATTTTAAGCTTATAATTTTAATAATTTTGTGGTTTGATTTTAATTACATTTATTTTTTTCTATTTATCTTTAATTTATTTTTGTTACAGTTTTAGTAGTTTTAGTGCTTTGGTATAAACTTATTTTGATTTTAAGTTTAAATTATAATATATATAAATATATATATAATATATATACACACACACTTTTATTTCAATGAATGAAAAGTTATTTTAATAGAATTTTAAATTTTTGTAGTTTTAGTTAACAATAACAGCACTGGTTTGATCATTTATAAAAGTAATATCAAAGGGTATAAAATACTTAAGTAAGACTAGAAATGATTGACAAGCAAATAACTCTAGGAATATTCATAGCAAGCATCCTAATTATGCTGCCTTAATAAGGTGGGATCACATGTAACCCACATGAAAAACAATCACGTAATGCATTGTGGTTTTCTTCCAAAAATGTGATCAGAAAATGGTTTTATCTATTCATAAAGCACTTTTTCACCCATTATTTGAGTGTTATTTGTGCAACTGCTAATGTCAGGTTTCAAATAGAAATCAACTGCAAGCATCCGTCTCCTATTTGTGTGCCGTGTGAATAACCATTAACAAAGTTTGTGGCCATGAAGAGCATTTCAGATCAGTCACTTACAGTATGAGCTTCCATTTTAGCTATAGGATGCTGCCTCAGAAGCTTGCAGCCTAAGCAGACAGCGAAGCAGCGCACTAGGGTTTCTAACAGAGCTGCAGTGCCTCGTCAAATGGACATTAGACTGTTAATTGGGCACGATACAGCGAACGTACGCTGTGTGTGATGCTCACTGTGCCAATGGGAGTCGATTTAAGATCTAAATATACTCCTGTTTTCACTTGCCATCTGTGAAAACCTTCAGACACACACACACACACATATTGCTCTGGGTGTTAAAGGGATCTCTTCCTGTGCAATATAATCCCTAAATGCTATTCACTGTTCTTAGAGGTGTGTGTGTGTGTGTGTGTGTGTGTGTGTGTGTGTGTGTGTGTGTGTGTGTGTGTGTGTGTGCACCGACCTGCCCTGCTCTAATGCTGTTTGCATGAGGCTATTTGCTCAGAGTCAAAGTCAGTATCAGACTTCTGAAGTCTCTGTGAAGGATCTCTGTGAGTTCTCTTTCTCTCTCTCTTCTCTGTCTCTCTATCTCCTGTTGTCTTACTCCATGTCCTCTTGTTCGTCTTGTATGTTTATGGTCTTATGTGTGTGTTCAAACTGGTCAATTGTCGTGTGAATTCAGTTGGACAAAGTTCATCAGTGCCCCTTTTTCTGTTCTAGTTAGAGCAACTACATTAGTTTCAGTTATTTTTATTTGACACTAGAAACAAAAATAAAACACCTCACGTATTGATAATAAAGGGGGCATATCAAATAAAAGAATCAAATATTATTAAATCTTTTGTGATAAACCAGTTTTAATATAATATATTTTAATATAAGAGCATTTTGAAGTTTATTTATTTTTTTTAAAATATTTTTGTATTGTTTTTTAAACTTTATTATTATTATTTAATAATTATTTATTTAATAAATAGTTTATTTATTTTTATTGTTCTATATTTGTTTGTAAAATGATTACAAGTTCATAAAAATAATTTATATAGATATAATGAATTGCATATTCCTTACTCTTTTAAGATAAAACATTTATTTTTAACATTTTTATTTTTAAAAACCTTAAAAATTATTTTGTTATTTATTTATTTTAATATTGATTTTAATAAATCTAGCAAATTGCTATTGAACTTGACAGTCAGCGATCACCACGCGTTTTTATATATATATATAAACTTTTTTTTACATTTATACATAACAAATAAAAAAATAGCATGACCCCTTTATTGATTTATTAATATTTTATTATTATTGAAGCACTTAAACTGTTTTCAGTTTTTAGGAAGGTGTAAAGCACAGTTGTCTTGTACATAACCATCTCTCAATTTATTAATATTTCCATTTAAATTGTAACCTAATTTGGCATTACAAGGTCAAAGTGAGAACCTGTATGAGATATGCCTTGAGAGCAGAACATTTTTCAGAACTACACAGGTGTGCTCTAGTTCCGTCAAGGCAACAGCATGAAGGTCTATATTTAGTCTGTATATAGTGAACCTGTTATGCTTTACAAATAGAGGTGTAAATATTTACACTGATGGTTCGATTCAGTTATGATCCTTTCTAAATGACGCAGTGCATCATGATATCTGCATTTAAGTCACAACTTGGTTCAGTTAAATTGGTATGATTCGTAATTATTTCATTACAATTGAGCATGTTCTTTTCAGAATTAGATTTGCTGGATTTTAATCAGTAAAAATTGGTATTTTGCATAGTAATTGATAGTAATTATAATAAATTCAAAAATTCTGAAATCAGTCCATTAAATTATAATTGTTAAATTGATGCATTTATCAAGTCTAGTAATGAATCATTCATAAACTACAATGACAGAGGCCTTCTCATTATATCACTCAACTCATTTCATATTTCTCTCTCTCTCACACACACACACTCACACACACACACAAACACTCCTTCCATGTCTATGCATGTAGATATTAATGTTGCATGTTTGTGTTTCTACTGCAAATGTGCATTTCTTGTCTGCAAATATCACAACTTCAATCATTTAGAAACCCATTTTGACATAAACAACATTACAGGCCACCTACTCATTGTCTAAATACAAACGTCTCTATTATTATACATGGTGCCGTCTTCTTAAAGGTTAACAAGTGGCACTGTTTAAGGACTAGTTTGATAACACAGTCCAGTATCAGCGCAGTGGATCTGTTCTCCAGTTACAGCAGATTTCTAGCGCTGAGCGGCCCGTCATGGTTGTGGTGTTCAGTGTTCTGGTCACAAGCCGATCGATAGAGCTTAATTGTGGGTAATGTGAGCTCTCTCTGTCTCTAACAGCCCAGTGGTCGATAAGCCGTATACCGTCTGGAAGAGCTTTTCATTGCAGGTTATACATGGGACCTTCATAGCAACATATATGACATAAACTAGAGCTGGGTACTGACACAAATGTAATGATTCTGTTTGATTCGACTCGACTCGATTTTGATTCACAAGCATGCAATTCGATTCAATCTGTTTCAATATCAATTCATTTGGATATATATCAGGTACAGTACATGTTATTTAAGGAAAAAACTAATGCTGTAAACTATACATGGAACACTGTCAGTTGATACATTACTGTAACGTTCAAGGTTAAAATTAACAACTGATGTGTATACAAACATCTGAACTGCACATAAGGAAGTTTGTATACTAATAATGTTATATTATAATAATAACATTTTAATGTATATTATGTTGTTTATACTCCAGTTGGCTGTTGATTACATCAATATTTTTAAAGGTAAAACTTGTTGTTGTTGTTTTGTGACGTATTTATTCAAATATACAATAAGTATTGAAGAATAGATTAAGTAAAAATATAATGAATATGTACAGTGCATATTCTTAATAAAATGCTCCTCTCTAGGCTAATTTTCCTAGCTAACTATTTAGCCAAGGCCATTGAATGGCTTTTCTGAGGTAAACAAAACGTATGTCATATAAAGTTTTTTGTTTAAAGTGCCCCAATTATGGATTTGTAAAAAAAATGACCTTTCATGTAGTGTGCAACACAGCTCTAAGTGAATTAAAAAGTGAAAGTGCATCGTTTATGAAATGATTGTCTCTCAAAAGAAAGTGTCGACTCTGAATCATTGAAACGAGTCGTTTTTAAAACGAATCCCAAGACGTTTCATGCTGACGTCAACATGAAACATTAGCATATTGCCTGCCTACTTGTTGGTCTTTTCGTGTTAGTCTGAATGAAAATGCAAGTTCATTCTTTGCCACTAGATGCCGCTTTTGGAACGGTAAAAAAAATAACGGTTTCCACAGAAATGATGTACCCAAAGCAGCACTGCAATCACAAACACTGATTTTCAGGCATTACAGGCAAGATTAAATGAAAATGAGACCAATCGGACCAATCACCGCAGATTAGTGTCAGTCATAGGAGGGGTTTTGAAAAGTTAATCGTTGAGCGAATTGTTTAGGAGTCGTTGAGCAAGTAAGGTAAAAATAAATGCATATTATAAGACAATGAAAGTGTTTTTTGACCTTGCATGCTTGTCAACCTGTTGTTGGGGACTCCCAAAACTAAAATATGAACCTTTCATTACCCATAATAGGGGCACTTTAACATTACAAGCTTTTAAATCACCTGGCATAAAAACTTGTTTTTGACAGATTTATTCAAACATAAATTAAGTATTAAAGAACAGTAAAGTACAAATATAATGAGCAAGTAACAGTGCATATTTTTATAAAAATATTCCTGTCTAGAGTTATTCTGGCTTTTCTGAGGTAAATGTAACGTAGGCTACATGACGTTGTTTACGAGGTGTTTTATTGACATCTTTACGCGGTTGAAACTGATTGAGCAATTACATGTGACATGATACATTTCAGTAAGTTGACTGTACCTTTGATGATCATTCATGTTTAGTTTGTGTTGTAATGATAGAGGAAGAGATGATCTCACTCGCGTTCCTCGCGGCCGTAATGTAGCCTCACGCCACATTAAAGAGCACCGAAATTCATTATAATTTCGTAATAAAACGCACGTAATTTGGAAGCTGAAACTTTATTTTATACCAGACATAAAAAGACACAACGCTTACTGTGATTTGGGATTTAAGAATTGATGTCAGTTCAACCAAAATCGATATTTTCAATTCAGACGATAACAACTGACTAATATTGCCTCAACGTCTCAGGTAACACGTTTTGCTAACATTTTCATTGTTATTAAAAAAAAAAAAATTATTAATGTTCTTTGAACTTGCTAAAACGTCCAGTTTTTTTAATGTTTAAAAAAAAATTCTTGGTTAAACGAACATTAAGTGAACATTCCATTTTATCATTTCAAAAACACTATTAAAATGTTACTTTTGAATATTCTCTGAAACTAGTATAAACATTTAAAAACCCTTGTCCAAAATTTTTTTTTAAATAAATTAAATTAACAATGTATAATTTTTTGTGCTAACAATTTGGGAACATTATAAAAAAGCTTTGCATAAACGTTCAGTTGACATCACTAGAAGAGCGTTTGTTTATAACTTTGAGAGAACCTTGCCAAAACGTTCTGAGAACATTCCCTGTTTGCTGAGGTATCTTCATCATCATCACTTAATGACTGCTGCTGGTGGTCACATGCACATCACATTAGGGCATCTAAATGTGGTTTTGATATTTGCACACCCCCTTTTTGTTCTTTCATGTCATTCACTCTCTTTTTAACTCTCCACTGTGTGACTAACACTCATCTCATCCTTCATTCGCCTCCAGGCCGTCAGTGCAGCGCCAGAGTTTCTAATGCGTGACTGTGGGTAGGTACATCAACTGTCTTAAATTGTTCCTCACATGTTCAAACAGGAAACACTTCTTTATGAGGTTTTCCTGGTTCACAGTAGGTATGCAAATCTTGTTGCTCACATCCTACTGGACATTTTGAACATGATAAAAATGAAAAATATTGTGTGTATGATAAACTATAAAGCACATACTTTAGCAAGTGAGCTGGTTGCATTGTGTGCATTTAACATGATAAAGGTGTTGGAATTCAAGCATTTATTCTATTGTGTTGCATATTTCATAATATAGTGTAATATATAGGAATAAATAGGCAGTATACTGTATGTAGGAATGTGCTATATAAACCATTTTATGTATTAATGGGAATGCTTTAGTAGATATACACACCTAAAGACAACATGAAATGTCATATAGAGGAGTGTGGAGTGTCATATAGAGTGAAATGGTGTTTTGGTATAGAAAATAATAATGTAGAACAGGACTTTATTTTGTCCATCTGGATTCATTTGGATCATAAAAAGTGGGTGTTTATACCTAAACACTAAGCTATGATATTTATAAAAATATAATCAGTTTAAAAATCAGATTTAAAAATATTAGATAATTTATATATTTATAAATCATATATAATATACAAAGATATAATAATAATAATAATAATAATAATAATAATAATAATACAAATTAAAGTATGTAAATTATTAAAGTAGTCATTTGATGTGATAGTAATTAAAATATTATATATTATATTTTTTCAGTAATATTTCATATATATATATATATATATATATATATATATATATATACTGTACACTGTGTGTGTGTGTGTGTGTGTGTATAATCTTATTACATTATATTTTAAACATGTCAATATTTATAATTACAATAATATAGCATACAAACATTTATATTTATTTAAAAACAAAAAGTAAAATCTATACTAAAAAAGTATTGTAAAGACCAGGTATATTTACTAATAAAGTAAACACGTTCCATTTTAATTTCATGTTGTCTTTAATATATGCATGTTTGCTTTTTTTTACCACACTGTCACGTAAACATCCCGTTGTTTTAGTGTTGTGAGGCGATACACTCTCACACACCCTCCTTCTTCCATCGAGTATCCATCAATCCCATGAAATATATTCACTCTTCCTGTCTTATTCCACCCTCACTAATGCGCTCTGTCTCCTGAGGAATCGTTTTAAAAGCTCTTACTAGACAAACATAAAAAAGGACGTGTGGCTGCTCTTGACCAGGCAAAGCGGTAAAAGAATCCGCTTGTTTTTGTTGCTCTGTTGTCCAAACTGACAGATACAGTGCAGGTTGTGTGCTACTGAAGTACACCTGTAGTATGTGATCAGACTGTGAGCGTGCTGTACTTTAATATGAGCGCTGGGTGTTCTGCATGTAGAGGTTGTTGGTTTTAATAAACAGGAAGCTGCTGTTTTGTTTTTAATGCAAGTGGACAAACTCCACTTTTAGGCCAAAAGGGTATTTTATATAAGTTTATGGCAAGCCGTTTTAACTTTTATTCATTCTCAGGATATGAATTCTTGATCTCAACAATTACATTTTCACTAGTTAAAATGCTTAGTACTGATATTTGGAATTAAATTTCAACTAGTAAAAAATTTCATTCTTGATATCTGTAATTGTATTTTCACTAGTTAATGTCACCATAGGCTGCCATTCAAATTTAATTGTTGAGATCAATAATTACCTTGTTACTAGTAAAAATGTGAATTCTTGATATCAAGAATTCAGTTGTTTCTAGATGAAATGTTAATCTGTAAATGTATTTCAACGTTACATTTGTTATTTCTAATATCAAAATGTATTCCTGATATCAATATAATTTGTGAAATCTAAAATGGCTTACTAGTAACAATCACACTTATGATATCAGAAATTAACATTGTCACTAGTGACAGTCGAATTATTCATATCAAAAATGAACATTTTAACTACAGTAGTAGCAACTGAATTGTTGATATCAAGAATTGACATCTGTACTAGTAACCACGTGATTACTGATATCAAAAATAAAGGTTTTTACTAGTAAGAATTGTTTTTCTGATTAAAACAAAATTGAAATTTCAACTAGTGAGAAATCAATTCTTGAAATCAACAATTGATTATGAATGGCAGCCTATGGTCACATTTAACTAGTGAAAATACAATTGCAGATATCAAGAATTATAATTTTGACTAGTTGAAATTTAATTCCTGATATCAAGAATTAGCATTTTAACTAGTAAAAAAAAAAAAAATATTGATGTCAAGAATTAACATTTTTACTAGTGAAAATTAAATTGTTGAAATCAAAAATTACAATTGTTACTAGTAGAAATCTAAATCCTGATACCAGTGATTAGCATTTTAACTAGTAAAAATGTAATTGTTGATATCAAGAATTCATACCCTGCAATGGCTTGCCTATTGCCATTCCCAGGATATAAATTCTTGATATCAAGAATAATATTATTTACTATCTAGCTGTCTGTCTCTCTCTCTCTATCTATCTATCTCTCTGACCTGAAGCTGAAACTGACAGTAGAAGAAGACAGTTATGTTATATCTTGCTATGGCACCCCTTGTGGTGAATAGTAGGTGTATTTTGTAGTGTATTTTGTAGTGTGGTTCTGTACATGTTTGAACACAACTACTCACAGAATATAGAATTCATAGCAGCATGAGTAGGAAAAAATTCTATGCAAATTACTTGTAAAACCATTCTTGTATACATTTAATTGAATAATTTGTGAAACCATTCTTGCTACATTGTTGCTTTAAATTGATTGCAAAACATGGACATTAATTAAATTATCCATAAAACCATTCTTACTAAAACGTTGCATCTCGTATGCATCTCAAATGTTAAATCTCGTATGCATTGACTAATTTATAAAAAAGCAAGCAAAAAAAAAACGTAATTTGTTGCACTGAATTGTTCATAATGCAACAATTTACAAAAGAATGGCTTTTACAAACTAGTTACACAGAAATTAATTTTGTACCATCGACTTCATAGTATTTTGTGTGCACATGTGATGTGTATGGCTGTGTTTGTTTGTGATTGAGTGCACATTTATGTGGAAATAGAGAAGAAATAGAGAAGCCATAAGTGTGTGTGTGTGTGGTGCATATTATATCAGACCTGACTCAGCAAATTTCTGTCTAAATGTGTCTGTGTGTGTTCAAGCTTTCTGAGGAAAGTTTCCTTGTCTTTCCTTGTTTCTAGAAAAAAACATTTTTCTGTGGTTAGTGTGCGGCAAACCTTTCCCACATTCACCTCTTCCTCTCCCAAATAAACACACACATATTGGGAGAAACAGGGAGAGAGACAGATAAACGGGTCTGATATGTGGGTTAAAGGTTGCTGCTAGTCACTTCACTTGAATGATTGGTCACAAAAGCCTGACTATAAACTCACTAAAGCTCAATGTAACAAACATAATTCTGAATTACTGTAATTATAGGTTTCTAGGCAGCTACATGTAGATATATTACCATTTTTGCATATTTAATTGTAGCTGACAACTTTTAGATCAGGTTTTATATAAATAAAACTTACCATTAGTTGCTTAATATTTTGCATAAGAATATAGATGTGAATTCATGTAATGTTTAGATATTTTCCTATCAGCAGCAAACCCATATATGTAGGCATTTTGGTGCAATGAGTGTGAAAATGTAACTGGCATGTAAACGTATGTGTTGCCATCTCGTAATTACGGTAATTCTGACACTACGTGAATGCAGCAGGAGTGCTATAGACCCGTTTTGGTCATTATTATGTTTTACAAATGCAGGCTTTATGAGCTCCCAGTCAAGTGAAGTATAATAGGATGTTCAGGAGGTTGTCAGAGGAACCAGCCAGCAGTCCACGAGAGCATATCTCAACTGCAGAGTATTAATCAGCATCTTAGAGTGAAATTTGATGGTACAGAAATGATTGGATGAGAATTACTCCAGTAATTACTGCAACAATCAGTCTGTTCCAAAACCTAGTGAGTCACCTAGACATACTTCTTGTGTATATTATGGGCACTATATAATTAAATAAATATTTGTTTTATTATCTATTTATTTGTTTGGTTGGTTGTTTAATACCAAAATGTATCTTTGTAAAATATATTTTTAGCTTTTAGCTTTGGAGCAACACTATAGAAATAAAATATTTATTTGTATTTATTTACTGCCTGTTTAATACCACCATTGTTCACTATATTTTTTGGTCTTGTGCTTTGAAAAGGCACTATATAAACTTTAGACCATGAGCTTTTTTAATATATTTATTTATAAAATTTATTGATATGATATATTTTTGACCTTGAGCTTTGGTAAAGCACTATATAAATTCAATTAATTTATTTATTTACAAAATCTATCTATCTGAATAAGATGTGTAATAAGATATGTACTTAAATCACAGACCCTACATAAATTAATAACATCTATTTATTTATTCCAAAATGTATCAATACAAAATAAAATAATACTTTACCCAATAATTAATATTAATGTCTCAAGTCGTAAGCTTAACAGTTCATTAGGTTTTGGTACAAAGAATTTTTATTTTTTTTTTATAAATTGCCACTAACAATCATTTTATAAGGTTTTTTATGCTCATAAATCTGTTGAAATGCTTCACAAACGCTGCCGTGGTTTCCTCGACAATCTCCTACAGTTTGGCCGAGAAAGACTCTTCTGTCTTATTTGTTGTCTAGTCTTACTCTACACTGCCCTGCTTAACTACCACTGGTTAACTGAAACATCTTTACCACTTCCAAAATATAAAACAATCCAGCTGGTGTTTTCTTCAACCAGTGGCAATGTGTGAACGTTTATGTGTGGAGTATTTGTTTCTGGAAAACTCGTTGTTTTTATGTCGTGGAATTTTTTTAGAAAACCAATGTATGACGAATTTCATAACTCTCATTTTCCTGTTTTGTCCTGTGTGTGTCTTCTGTCTGTCTGTCTTTTACGTGTTCACCTTTAATTTCACATTTGTCTCACTTTATACTTACTTACGTTTATTAAACGTTTCCATTTGTTTCGTTCCTTTACCCATAAATCATTTTCTGTCTGCCACATCAATATATTAACCGAACATGTAACACCCAACCCATCGTCCATGCTGTTTAATCTAAAAACACACATCTTAAAATTAATTTAACCTGTCACTTACGATTAAACTTGGTAATACGATCTGCCAGCTACGGGTTACGAGAAATCTCGCAGCCTGAACAACATATCAGGAATGGCGGGGTCTTCCCTGCGTTTGACCCCCATCACCAGCACGCCCTTTGACCCTTACGAGGCCCCGGGACCCCTCCGTCGCTGCCGCTCACCCATTCCCTCCATTTTGTAGCAGAAAAAGCGGAAAGAGTGACAGAATGACTCAGGAAAGGAGGAGAGAAAGGCAGGACAGCTTCACACTCACATTCATAGCAATAACCACGCCAGTAGATACACTAAACAGAGCTGTTTGTGAGTGACCACGGGTCATGTTAGTTACGAACTGAACTTGGCAGTTTAACCAGGTCAACAACTGTACATATGTTTATGAACAGAAGGAAGTGCTTTGTTTTTTCCCCACGCTTTCTGGGTTAGACAACATGTTAAACATATGATTTTGATGCTCAAGGTAGATAAATTAATGCATTTTCTTTTCGAATACTGTTCCATTTCCCTCAAACTCTGAATTAAGATGAACATTACTGTGAATACATGCAATTCTGGACTGTAGAAAACTCCAGAATTTTTTAATGCAAGAATAATGTACATATGCAATCATTAATCTGCAAATAGGGGTTAAAAATTAAGTGCATCACACTCATACGTGTATGCTTTGTTTGTATTTGTCTTTGAACTGAAATAATTTAGCTTATTTGCAAAACTATTGAATCAAAATTGAATGGGTGAATCTGGCAAATTGATTATTTGAGCTGTGATAATACAGTCTCTCCATGACCGTTTATTTTATTTTGCACATGGTCCTCATCATTGTTTGTTTGTTTAATCATATGCATACTGTGTTTTGCCCATTATAACATGTTGCCAAATTTCGCCCACCTCTGAGCAAAGACTTGCGATCCAAAAACTGTACATGAGGAGCAAAAAAAGAACATCTGATGGAATTATTTCCCTTTGATTGCCATTGCACACTGTGTTTGTGATGTGTTAGTGTTAGATTTTAAGATGATGCTCCAAAAAAAAAAAAATGCTCATTCACCCATATATATGCAAAATGTGCAATATTCCATCCTTATTCAAAATGCTGCAAACGTACGCACATGTGGTTTTATAAATGTATGTGCAAGATAATTAATCTTGATGAAAAGGTTAAAATAATGGAAGATGACGAAGAGGATGTGTTGATGACTTTAAGAGCATTTCTTGTTTGTCTCGTCAATGTTAGTGTCCTGCTGTTGTTGTTTTTTATTATATTTTGAATGTTTTTCAAAGACCAGTTGTTTTTGTTTTCAAAAACATTACATGACAGTTTCATTTGTATATGATATATACGTCAGTGTTACTGTGTTTCTTTTTGGATAAATAGACAAAAAATATATGTATATGTATTCAGGTCGATGTGACCTAGTGCTTCCAGAATCATTAACAAAAAAGGTGATACTAAGTAAATAAGCCATTTCTGAGAATAATACTTCCCTGAAATAGCAAAAACAGAGAAAATAACATGTTGCAATAATTGCAAAGTTGTAGTATATAGGGAACTGTATGTTATCTAGTTCTTAATCATTAAATGTGATTTAGTTTCCCAATGGAGAACAACCCACTGCTGAGACAGTTAATATATCAGTAAGGAGCCATATTGTTTTAAACATGGCTCCTCGATCATGCAAACCTGGATCCTACGATGTACCCGGCGTTGTGCAAGATTCAATCCTCCAAAGTGATTTCGATTTCCAATTCAGGATTGGTACAGTTTCTATGATAAGAAAGTTTGGCAAGTTAGAATGACCCAGTTAAGAAAAAGGTATTATCTGATGAAGTCAAAGGACATGAAAAAAGTATAAAAAGAAAAAAATATACACTACCATTCAAAAGTTTTTTTTTTTTTTTTTAAGAAATAATACTTTTATTCAGCAAGGATGCATGAACTGATCAAAACTGACAGTAACCAAAAGTTTTCTGTTTTAAATAATTGCTGTTCTTTTGAACTTTCTATTCATCAAAGGATCCTAAAAAATGTTATCACGGTTATATATTTTCAACATTGCTAATAATAATAAATATTTCTTGAAATTCAAAACAGCATATTAGAATGATTTCTGAAGGATCATGTGACACATTGAAGACTGGAGTAATGATGCTGAAAATACAGCTTTGATCACAGGAATAAATTACACTTCAAAATATATTCAAATAGAAACAAGTTATTTTAAATTGCAATAATATTTGCTATTTTTACCGTATTTTTTTATTTATTTTTTTTATCAAGTTAATGCAGCCTTCGTGAGCATAAGAGACTTCAAAAACATTTAAAAATCTTACCGACTCCCAACTTTTGAATGGTAACAGTAAAACTTGAATTTTAAAGTTTGAATATTCAGAACCGATAATTATGTAAAAGATAAAATAAAATAAATAGCATATATTAATGCAAAATCCACACAAACTATAAAAAATCTTTAAATATACTATAATCGTCACATTATTGTACATGCATCTGCGGAGGGATTGAATCCTGCACGACACTGGCACCAGTCCTTGTTAAAATGATTGTATTTTAACAAACACGCCAGGCCTCCTCATACACTGTGAAACCAGAGACTTTCTTCCTCTAAAACTGATTAGTCTCCATTAGTTATGGATCTCTAGTGATTAGTTAGTTGAGAAGATTCATTCTCTAGATAAAAAAATAATAATAATGTCTTTTCTCCATTTGTGAGTTGATGTTAAATTGAATATTGTGCTGTTCTTGTAGTATGCAGTTGTTTAAAATGTTAAAAAAGGACTTTTAAGAAATTATTTTTTTTCTTGTGTATACTATGTAGCTGTGCCCTATACAACACTGTCAGGTCACTGAAACACATCGAACATGTTTATATTAAAAAAGCAAGAGCCCTCTATGAGGATAATTTAGGCTACAGTGTTGTTGTAGAGACTCGTACACCGCTAGCTAGATTTAACTAGCTTCACCTATTAATGCAAAGCTTCTAGGCCCACATGATCTGTACAAATGTGTATCTACACGAGCGAATGCCCATTAAACTCACCTCTGCCTTTCTCTTTATGTATGTTGGTCGTTCTTTAAAGACTCCATGTGTTCTGTTAACATTTACTGTATGTAAACGAGTGTTTGTTTATGGTCCGTGTGTGCGTTTGGAATTTGTGTTTGCACATTAACTGTAAACTGTTATTAAAATGCACTCATTCACCCAGATTACATTCGAATGTGCAAAAACAACACAACGGTGAATTTTGACAGATTTATTGCTTCTTAACTGAACTAAAATGTACAAAATATTAGATATTGTTAATGGTTTAGGCATAATCTCAATGTTCTCATATATTGACGCCACCTGACAATAAATGATTGCGCTTACATTATTATAGTTGAATGAATTATCTGTTAACTGAATTCTTACAGTACATGCTTAACTTTTACCAGCCATCCACAGGTAAACCTTCCCCAGCTTTCTACTGTTCTCAGTTTTAATCAATAAGTTTCCTTTATCAGTGATAATGTATATTTTAAATTGATCTAAAATGTATCTGGGGTGGACTATTCCATTCCTGCTAGATCTAGAAAGTGAATTGGCCACATAAAGTGTTAATACGCAAGTGTGATCTCCAGTGTCTTCGGATTTCAGGTTAAACACTGTGTTATCGTTAATTGTAATTAGCACTTGTGTGTTTTCTCCGGGATTGGACTTTTTCACCTCTGAGAAGATACATTGCACAACCGGTGTTCAGTGCATGCAACTTCATCTTGAGATCTGTGTGTGTGTAGAAGAGTTTTAACTGTGTTCGTCTCAAATTCGTCTCTTTTTTTTCAGTAGCTTTGTATTTGTGTGATTTTCTTAAAAGCATTTCTACATCTTAAAGGAATAGTTCACCCAAAGATGAAATTTGCTTACAGTTTACTCACCCTCAGGTCATCCAGGATGTAGATGAGTTTGTTTCTTCATGGGAACAGATTTGGAGAAAATTAAGAAATACATCACTCATTCAACAATGGATACTCTGCAGTGAATGGGTGCCGTCAGAATGGGAGTCTAAACAGCTGATAGAGTAAAAAAGTCCATCTCTTGTTGTTCTCTCACACCAAAATCCACCCACATATTTGTTTAGGACTGTTTTGTCTTGTTAACATTGCTTGATCTGTGCATATTTCTCACCTGATTCATGTGAGAATTCACTGGAGAAAGCTAAATTATGGATAGAAGACTCGTATTTTAGCTTGTATAAACAGTTTGTAGTTAAAAACACAGCATTTTGCTTTACAAGATGTTAATTGATGGACTGGAGTGGTGTGGATTATTGTGATGTTTTTATCAGCTGTTTGGACTCTCATTCTGACGGCACCCATTCACTGCAGAGCATCCATTGGTGAACAAGTGCTAAATGATGAACAAAAAACACTTCTACATCTCGGATGGCATGAGGGTTGGTAAAAAAATTTCAGCAAATTTTTGGGAGAACAATTCCTTTTATGTTTTCTGTGATTTTTATTTTGAACGCTTTGCTTAATTAATGTTAATTTCTAACAAAATCATTATATCTCTGTTTTTGTCCACAGTGTTAAGTTTCTAGCATTTGGCAATTCTATTAAGGAGACACGGTTAGTCGCTGAATCCTGAAAATTTTGTCGATGGGGCCGTACCATCCACACGGGACATGTGAGGAATGTAGGAGTGGCAAGAGGGTGTGACTCGGAAACAAAAAAAGGAAACTGGAATTTTCTGAGGCCGGATCTTCACATGGTAACCAAAGCAACCTCACCGAAATTCCGGACCACTCCTCTTTCTACAGACTGACTGACTTTAAAGCAACAAAACCGAACATTGCACTGACACCTGAAAGAGAAAAAAGACTCTTGAAGGAAAGAACGAAAAACATTCCAATGTTTTAAGATCAAAACACCAGGCGTTTTGACTGCCGCACTCACCTGGGCCCTGAGTTTCTGTATATTAATCTATATGTAAGAATGAAGGACCAAGTTAGAATAATTATGTAGCATTTCTGCTAAGACCCTGTAGCATTTCTTGGCTTGGAGAACTCTCCGACAGACTTTTTACGGACTGATATTTCATTGACAGTTTGCACAGAATGACTAAAAATTGCTTAGTCATGCACAATTTTTCTTGATTTTCTTCCCCCTATCAGCATATTAGCGGCAAAATGTGTTGTTTGTGCATTGCCGTGTGGTAGTTCCCACTCCCTGTCCGAGTCTTATTAGAGTAACTTTTCTTTGTGAATGAATCTAGAGCACTGAAAAGTGAAACGCAGCACTCTGCTTTTGGTAACAGATGTACGTTGCTATTCCCAAACAGTCTTCCAGTTTTTTTCCCCGAGCGTTCGGGGGAGGCAACATTGAAAACAGTCCTGACAGACCAAAGCCCAACTGTGACCAAATAATGTATGAAAGCTAAAATGGCACAAAATAACTTAAGACGTTCCCTGTCAGATCTGAACTTTTCGTCCCTTTAAATATGAATGGATTGGCTGTTCTGCCAGGGGTGCTGTTTGTAATTCCCAAAAACACCCTTAAATTGAGGACTTTTCCCAGGGGAGGTCTCTCTCGTTCCTGATTATAGAGGTTTATTTTGTGATTTATGTAGTAGAGCTGATGCTGCCATTGATTATATATACATGCACATGCGAGTGCTTGGACCAATAATAAGTGGAAGTTTGTTTTTTCTTCATAAAGGTCAGGGAAATGCAGAGACATTCTTAAAATCTCCCTTTCTAAAAATCGTCTATACGTCTAAAACTGCCTTTTCAGAGTTTCCCTCCGTCTATCCCTGTCTTGTATTCTCTCCTATTGGCTTGACAGCATCGTTCCTTCTTAACTAATCAGAGGGAACGCAGGAGGTCATGCCAAATGAATCAAGAAGAATAAATGTACAAAAAAAGAACAAATTTATATTTTGATAAGTAGTTGCAAAAACATCTCCATGGTTCACAAGGAACGCGATTCCACCGGTGTCCAAACGCGACTGTAAAAACAACGCCGACCACCCTACGAACAGCTGCCGACTTGTACAAAAAAAGGACAAAAGAAAAGATATTAACGCGCTCTTTTGGAGAGAGGGCGCAAAAACAGAGATTGTTTCCTCGTAGACTGAACTGTGAGAAAATGGATGTCAAACTATATGAAAAAAAATACTACTTGGAGAGAAAAAAATATGAAAAAATGCATTTTTGTAACTTTGTTTACCAGCATGAGAACTTTGCATGACTGTATTTTCTGCTAGCCCTTAGTTGAAGTGGGGAGGGCTAAAATAATAATTAAAAAAGATATTAATAAAGATGTTAATAAAAATAAATAAATAAATAAACATGATATGCAATGGATATTTAAGAAAAATATATTTAAAAGAGCTATATTTTGTTTTGAAATAGGAAAAAAAAAGTGAATAAATTCTGACTGCGAGTTACACGCTGAACTGTTTTATTAGTTTAAGATTTAAAAAAAAAATCTCATTGCCACCAAAAGCGACATATCTGCTACATACTGCCCCATGTTACATTCTCGTTTGGTTTCATTTCTTCCATTGAAACGCCGCCTGGACTGTATATTTTGGTTGCGAATCTCTCTCTGTATGCCATAGGAGTCGTTTATCTCGTCTCTTATTGAAGTGTTCGGCTAATGTTTGTCTGCGTACAACATTAGTTCTCTCTGTAGCCATGATAACAACTGTGCTGATGCTAGAATCCTCTGTAAGCGGGATATGGCATCTTTTCCCACATGCATCGGGGCTGATAGCGTTTCATTCTCACTTTGAGTTCACCTGCTCTCATTGGCAATAATATGAATGATGATCCAGAGATCTGCTCGATGGAGATTGTAGCAAGGCAAAGTGGAGACTCATATCAGTCTCAGTGTCTTCCTTACGAACGGATGCAGAGTGGAAAACTGTGTTTTTGTAGAGGCATTGTGTCTCTAATCTCAGGTGAAAAATGTGAATGCTCAGTTCCGCAACGGACCTCTGCCTGCCCATGCAGCTGTTTTTCACTTTCATCTCGTCTGATTGTTTTCTTAAGTAGTATTTTTGTGTTTTTTGTTTGTGTTTTTTGTTTTAAAAGGGGGTGTGGACACAGGCATCATCCCTTGCCAATAGTCTTTAGCCTTTAGCTTAGCAAAACCACAGCTGATAGCTTATTCAATGGACGAAAGCTTTTTTTTTGGAAGATGAAAAATTTGTATTTGTGTTTTTTTGGTTTTGGATTTAGAATTGGGATGGTTAGCATTGCTAATTTGATGTCTTAAAATCACCACCCAATTTTTTTATCTTTTGTTTATTATACAACTTGTTTTTGGTCTCAAGACGCCAAGTTAAAGCTAAATCTTTAGCATTTAGCTTTAAGCGAATAAAACATCACTGTTGAGTTAAATGTGCTTATTTGTCATTCTGTAATATAGGCTACGTAATTAAAATAGCTAATTCTAATCATGCTGATTTGGTGTCCATAAATGTGCAGTTTTGCAATTTGTTTAGCAATTGTTTTTGTATCTTGGGACACCGGGCTGAAGCTTAAGCTTTAGCAATTAGCATTAGGATAATGTGAAACATACCAGTTGAGTTAAATGTGTTATTCTAATGCTACAGAATTAAAATAGCTAATAGTTCACACAACATGTTTATCCTGGAATTTGTTTTAGGTTCTCAGGACACCAGGTTCAAGCTACACCTTTAGCATTTAGCTTTATGTTAATATGAAAATCAAAATTAAATGTTTAGTTGCCATAATATTGGCTACAGAATTAAAATAGCTAATCTGGCATCCTAAGAATTCAGTTTTACACAACATGTTTATCATAGAAGTTATTTTACTTTTCAGGACACCAGTTTGAAGTTAACCTTTAGCATTTAGCTTTAAGCAAATGCAAAACATCATAGTTAAGTTAAATGTGTTAACTGTTATCTGTTCAGTTTTACACAACATGTTTCATAAAATTTGTTTGTAGTTCTCAAGACAACAGGCTAAAGCTTAGCTTTAAGCTAATGAAAAACATTTGAGGTTTTTGTTTTCTTTTCAGATGGGCCTCAGACTTTGGCCTCACTCTAGTAGCATCTTTAGCATGGTAGCACTGCAGCTAATCGTTTAACATTTAACACGAGGGCATTTGCAAACTTGTTCACATCACTGAAGAATGTGCAAAAATTAGTGAGGGTCCTATGCAAGACATATTAGCTATAAGCTACATGACAGGCGAATCACATGAATCATATTTTCAGTCATTTAATCATAGTCAACTTAAGCAAATGAGTCAAGGTTTATATTTTTATCGCAGATGTGTGTGATTTCGTTCAATGACAGGGCAGATAGAAGATAAAATATGGCCGCTTGTAGCCAGTTGCCCTTGAAAAGGTGCTTGACTGTCTTGTCACTGATATTGTAGATGAAAAGCATCTGCTAATTAGCAAGTCGACTGAAATGATGGAAAGGACAGAGCGAAGTGAATATGAGAGACGGTTCGAGCAGGCAGCGGTCCGGTGTCTGGTGTGGGGGACGGTTTGTGATATTTCGGGTGTGCTGATATCATCGGCTTCTGATATATGGTGGAAGTGGACATGCGACCTTTAGGGGAAAGACAATATGACACATCTTATATTTGCGAAAACTTGCCAAGCGAAAACGAGATGTCTCGACCGGTGCTGGGTCACTGGGTCCGTTCCCAGCCCAGAATGAAACCTTATAGCCCAAATAGCTCTTTGAGTTTTCAAAGTTGTGCATATTTATAGTTTTATAAATGCTTTTGTTTATAATTATCAATTTATTGAATAATTTATATTTTATACAGAGTTTTTTTTGTTCTGAGTTTATCACTTTGTTGCATTTCGAAGATTGTTCATATTTTTTTATGACCACTTTTTTTTATGACCACTTTGTTGTCGTTCGCTATGAATATAAAAAATAGCCTGTGTTTGGTTTTATTTTAGAAGGCATTAAGACCACTCTGGTCCAGGGGTCACAGATAAATCATTTAAAGCATGCTTCTAGCAGGAGCACGACGACGCATATCCACACAGGCAAACGCCAGTCTGATTTAGTTTTAATCTCAAACATGTTGGTTTTGTTTTCTGGACAAGTTGAGCTTGTCTCTCCGTCTTTCACGCACATTAAGCACACTGCCCTCTTAAGATGATTTGGAATGGTAGATCTGTCTGCATCTAATTCTTCTTGTTCGATTTACTGTGCCTGCTCTTGTATACAACGTCAGTTCGATCACCTGTTTCTTGTGTATTAAGTTTGATTTGATGTACTTGAATTACAGATATGCAATCACCATCTCTCTGACCACTGCCAATCATCCCGATCAATCAACATGATCAGTAATCAACATGATTAAAGTGATTAACAACCTTGATGTGTTTTTATTCATATGAGACCTAATGCACATTGATTGACAATTGTATCCATACTGGAAGATATTTTCCTTTTTTGTTTTTGTAACAATATGAAACGTTGGGTCAGTTAGAAAAAAAGTTTTCAGTCAGTAAAGTTATCTTTATATTTATCTATTTTTATATTCAGAAAGGACAGATTAAATTGATTAAAAGTCACAATAAATAAATATTTCTATCTCAAATAAATGCTGATATTTTGCTCATTTTATTAATCAAAGAATCCTGGAAAAAAAAAATCATACTTCTTGAGCAGCAAATCAGCAAATTTTAAAATGCATATATTATTAAAATGGAATTTTGAAATTTTAATTTTTTTATTTTTAATTTTATAATATTACTTTTTTACTGTGTTTTTTATATGATAAATTTGTGTTAAAATAGAAATAAGTGATTTTAAATATATTCACAATATTACTTTTTTTT
This sequence comes from Cyprinus carpio, assembly GCF_018340385.1. Lineage (NCBI taxonomy): Eukaryota > Metazoa > Chordata > Actinopteri > Cypriniformes > Cyprinidae > Cyprinus > Cyprinus carpio. Next base: position 20,734,159 of record NC_056620.1, read on the forward strand.
TACTGTGTTTTTGATCAAATGAAATGACTATGAATGAATCTATATATATTTGTTAACACATTCAGATATGCTTAATATAAAATATGTACTAATAAAAATTATAACATTTTTATTAAAGGGGTCATTGGATGCCCATTTTCCACAGGTTGATATGATTCTTTAGGGTCTTAATGAAAAGTCTGTAACATAGTTTGGTTAAAATTTCTTAAAGGTAGTGTAAAAAACAGCTCTTTTCAGAGCAAGCCGTTTTGTAGCATTTTCTTTTAAATGTTAATGAGCTCTGCTGACTCCGCCCCTTTCTTCTGAACTGCTCTCAGAGACTGTTTACTTTAGCAGCATTTATCGCGAAACTCGCTAATTAGCACATTATTAGGAAAAGCGATTTGGAAAGCTTCATTAAAAATCCTTATACTCACTTCTTCTGTTGGTGAAGCTGGATTACGAATGATTCGCATGAACATAAATACATTCCCTTTAGAAACAAATGTAAACCATTGCGTCTTCAGTGGCTCAGATGTCAGGAGTAAATGACGACTGCTATGTTCATTATTACATGCAACAACAGAACACTTCAATCGCGTAGGAGACATTCTCTTGTCTACATCTGCTCCGGCGGTGAAACAATGACGGACTGATGACAGTCACTCAGGGAGGGTCTAAGGTAAGACGCCAGTCCAGTCTGTGCTGAAACGCTACTGTCAATCAAACTATTGTGGGAGGGGCCTGTCTGTGTGACGTCACAAAGACACTCATCTGAGATCTGATCGATTTGAGAAAGGGGTAAAGATTTTAGTAGATTAAAAAAAACACTGGGTGGATTTTTTATCATTATAAGGTGGTTTTGTACACATTGCAGTTCAAACTACTTGTAAAAGTGCATGTAGCATCCGATGACCCCTTTAAACAATCATTCCAAGGCCTGGGGCAATCTGATAATTTCTTGATATTTAATATTACAACGTTGACAATTGTTTATCAATTTTTGCACTGCAAAACTTATCACAGGCCAGATTAAATATGACACAATGTAAAACACAAAACAATGCATTTAAATTGGTTCAGAGGTTTTATTTTCTTAACAAATGAACAGAATTGAAAACATTCTTAAAATGCTGTATGAAAATTCCCATGTGAGCAAAGAAAACAGAAACACAAATTCAGAAAGAAAGTTATGAAAAGCAGAAAGTTACCATGTAGCTTGACAAACCAGAAACACAAGAGTGTGCATGTTTATCACTGACCAAGAGAAATAATGGCAAACATGCAAAACACAAAAAATATATATGCAAACCATTTCATTGTGCCATTTCCAATTAAATCCCTGGAGCCAACAATAAGCAGAAGAAACTCCAGCAAGACAAAACTGGATCACTGTAACATTTTCTTTGTAATAATTTTTTTATCTTCCCAAACCATCAACTCCAGTTAAAATTTGTTAAAAACATAATTAACAAAAGTGCCATTTATAGATTTATTGTGTTTGTTGAGAAATATTAGATCCTGTTTAGTGTCACATTTTGTGTTTGTTTTGGCAACAATGAAAACCCTTCAACACATATTGGGCCGTCTACTCATGGCCAGCGGTGGTGTCAGTACTCCAGACCCCTCATGGTGGCGATGGCGGAGGCCAGTCTGCGCGGGAGGGGTTTGGCCGTCTGCCGGTATTCGTCCGGTTTGGCACGAAGAAGGGTGACGATATTCTGGAGAGTTTTAGAGGTCTGCAACCCCAGCGCATCCATGACATTGCTCAGGTAATCTGGAATGACAATGATAAAACACATACACAAGTGTTTAAAAATAAAAATATGCAAACCATTTAAACAAAAGGCCTGTTTTTCCATGGGCTCATTTGTAAAAAATTACATTAATTTTATTTTTTATTTTTTTTCGAAAGACTTAGACTTTTTACACGCATCTAGATGTTAGTGATGAATAATAAAAACAAAGCCACTAGAGCTTTGTAGTTTCATTGAGTAATGTTACATATGAATTGTTTTGGTGATAATGGTGCCATGATGTAATGATGATGTCACCTATGTCAGTTGCCAGCTGTTTTGTTGCATGTGGGCTGAGCTCATGAAGCTGCAGGATGACATCACAATAGGTCTGCATGGTCGCCCTAGCGATAGAACCCAGCCAATAATCCGCCGTGTTCTCCAGCTCAGGGACGTCATCGCCTACAGAGAGAGCAGACATCATACGTGTGTGTGTGTGTGTGTGTGTGTGTGTTACAGCTTTATTTCATGTGCTTGTGTTCACCTTGTTCTGGAGGGTATGGCAGTTTTCCAGTGTGTAGCGCGAGTTCCAGCGCTGGATCCTCCTGAGTCACAAACGGCTCCAAATGAAGAGGCAAAGACATGATATACTGACCGATCTATAGACAAAACACAGTTGAGTGCACAGTTATTTAACTAGAATGTATATAGATCAGATTTATATATGTGACCCTGGACCACAAAACCAGTCGTGGAAGTTGTGGCCTAGTGGTTAGAGAGTTTAACTCCTAACCCTAAGGTTGTGGGTTCGAGTCTCGGGCCGGCAATACCACGACTGAGGTGCTCTTGAGAAAGGCACCAAACCCCCAGCTGCTCCCCGGGTGCCGCAGCATAAATGGCTGCCCACTGCTCCGGGTGTGTGTTCACGGTGTGTGTGTGCACTTTGGATGGGTTAAATGCAGAGCATGAATTCTGAGTATGGGTCACCATACTTGGCTGTATGTCACGTCACTTTCACTTTCAGTCTTAAGTGTAAATTTTTCAAAATTGAGATTTATACATCATCTGAAAGCTGAATAAATAAGCCTTCCATTGATGTATGGTTTGTTAGGAGGACAATATTTGACCGAGATATAACTATTTGAAAATCTGGAATCTGAGGGTGCAAAAAAATTTAAATATTGAGAAAATCACCTTTGAAGTTGTCCAAATTAATTCTTAGCAATGCATATTACTAATCAAAAATTAAGTTTTAATATATTAACAGTGGAAAATTTACAAAATATCTTCATGGAACATGATCTTTACTTAATATCCTAATGATTTTTGGCATAAAAGAAAAATCAATAATTTTGACCCTTACAATGTATTTTTGGCTACTGCTACAAATATACCCCAGAGACTCAAGACTGCTTTTGTGCTCCAGGGTCACATATATAAAATTACATAAAAAAATATGTGTATTATACTTATATAATACACACACACAGACACACAGACACACAGACACACACACACACACACACACATATATTATATATATATATATATATATATATATATATACATACATACATGCATACATTTTATATTTACATATTAAAATGAAGACAGTAAATATAAAAATTTATAAACTACAGTATAACAAACTTGCACAAATAAGGGTGCAGTGTGAAGGTATCTCCGATAAAAAGTCTAATTACAGCCATTCACCTTCATCTCGACCAGTGAACATGTGGCTTGTGTTTGTCATTGTATCTTTAAGAGCATTTTCTGATCATCTGTCATCATGTTTGGCATTATAAGGACATGGAATAACACTCAGATGATGTGTTCATATTGTCTTACATTAGTGATGTACTCCTGCGGTGACAAACTGAAGGCCGGTAGATCATCAGTTAGCGTTTCACTTAAATTAGCAGAGCCGCGGCCTTCAAAAGTTAAAAACACAATGAATCAAACATGAAACACTATTTTTGACACTTCATAGTGACCTAAAAAAGCTGTGCAAACCTCTGGTTTGTTGAGAAGGAAGAGCTGCTGCTTGATTTGCAGGAACACGGAGTCAAACGCCAGCTGATTGGCCTGCTGGTTCAGACGCGTCAGAGCGCTGCGAGTCTCAGCCAATAAGCTTGAGTTTCCTGTTCCTTTCTCCTGCACAAAACAAACTTCAGTTTTACACTTCTAGAATATGAAAGCAGCACATTTAAAGGACACATATATGAAGGGAAACCTTGAGGGAGTGCAGCATCTCCAGTAGAGTATTATACTCAGCCGTGTTGTTCTGCTGAAGGTAGTTGTATTCCTGCCAAGGGTTCTTTTGGCTCCGCCTCTCAGCCGCGCCCTCTTGTAAACCAGTCAGACTTCTGGGGTTAAACCCCTCCCACAGAAAACGCCCCGCCCTCCCCAGGATCCTGCCAATCACAATGCACAACCATGATTCATAACAGAAAACACTTAAATTATTTATATAATTATATAATTTATATTTTCAGATAATAATGATTATTATAACACACACACACACACACATAAGTGTGTTTTTATTTTGTTCTTTTTTAATGGCTATATTTTTTTTAATGTGTTCGTTTTTAGTTTATTTAGTTTGTTATATTAGTACTTCAATTTAACAAAACTAAATTATTAACTATTAAGAATTAACAATACTAATATATATATATATATATATATATATATATATATATATATATATATATATATATATATATATATATAATTAAATATTATAATTACAAGGGTTTTTTGGTTTTAGTTGAGGATAATAACCCTGATAAATACACACACTTACACATATACATAAACATGATACATTTTATAATAAATATATATTTTAAAGAAATACATATTAAATGTTATATTCGTTTTTGTAATGTTTTTAAATATATTAATCATATAATCATAGTGTAACAGGTACATTATTAGGGTAAAATTGTATAACAAGTAAAGATAATTTAATAAATAAAGCAGATTTGTACTTTAACACATCTTACTTGTTTGAAAGCTGCTGTTCAAATGCTCCACACTGTCTGAGTAGTTCTCCACAGGTTGCAATGATTCTAGAAGAAAGAACAAATAGAAGATTTATATACATTTATATAACAGTACATACATCTATAAACATATAACTCATACTAATACCCATTAATGGCAAAAAAACCTCACACCCACCTGACAGAGTTCTGGAAAGCCGTCCAATCCTCAGTGAACACCTCAGAAGTGGGCGTGTCCTCCAACTTATACTTCTTCCTGATTGACTGAAGCGTGACAGAGAAGTCTGACACGTACCTGAGGGAGAAAAGAGAGGATCCGCTAGAGAGCGCAGCTGACCTGTGGGCTGTGTGTTTGTCTCTGTGTGTGAGCGTAGTAAATGTGTGTATGATTCATACTTGCTGAAAAGCCCTCGCAGGGCTTTGATGAGCCCACACACGCCGAGTCCATCCGTGAACTTCACACAGCGATCAACGGCAGCAGCCGCCAAACCAAACACCTTCTGAACCGAGTGCGTGAGCTCTAGCACACAGTCCAGAACCTCACCACGCTCCTAACACACAAATAATGAAGAAAAAACACAGTGATTCACTAAAAAGAATCACTCATAAGCTTCACTTGTTTGCATATCACACTACAAGCAGACACTGAAGACAATGCTACAGAAAAAGTGTTGTTTATGTACGGTCTTGGTAATATTTCTCAGTATGCTGCTTTTTATGCCTCGTCTCATTTAGTTCGGATGAAAAAAAAAATAATCACAATGCAAGTAAAAAATTAATTGGAAGCCAAAGGTTTATACTCTTGGTGTAACTAGTGCAAGATCTCAACAAAATGAAAGCGTCTGTTTCCTCACCAGAGGAACCGCACTGAGCTGGATCAGTAAGTTTGTCTCCTCTAGTTCTCCGTACTGCATCTGATAAGTCGTATAAGGTGAATAAACACATGATACCAGCTCTGCCACCTTCAAGAGGTTACACTCGCCTGAAACATACACATGAAGACAAGAATAAAACAAAAAATAAAATCTCACTCATTCACAAAAAGCATATACAAAGACTGATGATTTTCATGTTCATATTTTTTATAATATTTAATAATGTGTATTTATTGTTGGCGCAGATAGCCTTGTGGTTAGTGCACTCATGGTGACCTGAGTTCGATTCCCGTCTCAAGGTCCTTTGTCAATCCCAATATAATATAATATAATATAATATAATATAATATAATATAAAAATATTATATTTTTTTTTAATATTTTATTATATATACACACACACACACATATATATAGATATATATATATATATATATATATATATATTAAAAAAAGATAATATATATAAAAAAATGTACATTAAAAAAAAAAAATGTTTTTTTTATATATGTTTTTTTTTATTAAGATGTTTTTTTGATAGAGGTTTTTTCTTTTTAAGTAAAATATATATATATATATATATTTTAATGTATTTTTATATAAATTATCTTTTTTAATAAATATATAAGAAAATGTATTTTTTAATAAAATAAATTACCATCACCATTTATAAAAATTCTCATAACAATTAAGAGAATTAAACAATTAAGCAAATTTCCCCGAAAATTCTGTTCATTATAATGTGAAAAAAATAACTCATTACTGTAAATATGTATTCTTGCAATTATTCTCTACAACTTAAATCATATAACAAATGTTAGTATATTTTTTTTGAATTCCAGTAATGAGGAGAATTCTTTTTTTTTTTTTTTTATTAAAGTAACCTACTGAGAATAGCGGGAATGTGCATCATAAATAATGTCATAATCCATATCATATATATGTATATATCTGTATCTATATATAAAATGGGTCATACACAAGATGTCCCATTTTAGTATAAAATCAAATCACATTAACAAAAGTGATACATACAAAGCATATCAAATGCAAATAAAGTGTCCAATGTTTCAAATAACTTTTGTGAAAATGTCAAATTGAGAGAAATAATTTTCCATCATCTTTTAGCGTAACAGATATATTTATGTAAAAATGAAACAACAAACTGACCTGTACTTACTAAGATATATAAAATATACAAAACAGAATAAGGGATACTAAATGTTTTCAAATTTTACATTATTAAAACTTTTTTTTGTACAACCTAGTAGTTTGAAGGAGAGTGGCAAAGACTGTCTGGTAGAGATTTCAAATGACTATTAATTAGTTTTGGGGGCTGCAATGAGATACTTAAATACAGTCCTCTAATGTCATCTAATGATTCTTGTTCTAAATATGCCTGGCGTACACGCACCGAGCTGCGGCTGCATTGCTGCCTCCAGGCTGCGACTGAAGTTCGCCGCCGTCTGATGGAGCTCCAACAGCACATCCAGACGACAATCGCCAGAGCAACGCTTCAGTGCCACAGCAATGCAGTCTGGGATAGACGGCACCATCGCCCCCAGCGTCTGGATCATCAGCACGGTGAGCACTTCACAGGGGTTTCTAAAGACCTGCACACACATGTACACACGTCTTAGTGTGTGTGTGACAGTAAGAGCATGAACGCTGTACTGCGGTGCGGATGAGAGTGTGTGTACCTGACTGCTCCACTGGAGCTGTGTGTGCCACGTAGACAGAAGTGTGTCGTAAAACTCAGAGAGCTGCTGCTTCAGAGGAGCGTCTGACTGACAGATGCTTTCCCACACGCTCAACAGTTGTGCCTAAACACACAAGTTCATTTATTTGGTATATTTTTATAATGCCACATCAGCAGCTAGGCTATTTTCACAGTGGGAACAAAGTGACTAAAAAAAGTTGGAAAAAAATGTACTTATGTTGTAATTGCATATTATAACTGGATCCTAACCCTGAACCTACACCTAAACCTAACCTTATATTGCAAGTACTTTCTTATGTACTGTAAAATAGAGTACAACCAAAAACATAAAACATTTAAGATTAATACAAGACCAAAATGCATTCAGGTTACACTTAGTAATTAAATGTAAAACATAAAAACATCTCTAAACATAAAAATGTTGTAACCTGTACAGTACAGGTATAAAAATCTATATTAAAGCAGTTTAATTACAGGTAATTTCATGATAACACTAAAGCAGTATTTAAATAAATAAATAAATAAATAAATAAAGTCTCAAATTAAATTGTTGTACCTTGTGGCATTTATAGTAGTAAGCCAGCAACTGCGGCATTCTGTCCATTTCGGTAAAAACTCGTACAAAAAGCTTTGCTTGATCTGAAACAGATTATACAAATAAATATTAGCATCTTGGCATGTTAAAGCACATTATTCTGTAAGAAGTCTCTTATGTTCACCAATGTTTATTTTTCAAAAATAAAGTCAAACCTGTAATATGGTGAAATATTATTGCAATTTAAAACAACTTTTTTCTATGTGAATGTATTTTAAATTGTAATTTATTTCTGTGATCAAAGCTGAATTTTCAGCATCATTACTCCAGTCTTCAGTGTCACATGATCTTTCAGAAATCATTCTAATTCTGCTCACGAAACATTTCTGATTATTATTAATGTTGATGATTGTTGTGCTGGAAACTGTGATGCTTTTTCCAGGATTCTTTGATGAATAGAAAGTTCAAACAGCAGTTATGAAAAACAGGAATCTTTAATAACATTATACAATCGATTAATTTAATGCATCTTTGCTGAATAAAAATATTAATTTCCCACTCCAATTCTTTGATAAATGTGATGCCATTTAAAATGTATCTCTTTTAGACATAAACCTGATGTATAACAGCACCTGTAGCCAGCGAGTTGAACGTGGAGACGATCTGTGTGCTGGTCAGAGCTTCCAGACGGTTCTTCAGAGCCTCCAGCTGAACACACTTCTCACTGTAGTCTGGTGTGTCCACCAGCATGGTCAAGCTACCCTGCATGGCGGTCAGTTTACCGCTGATCACAGCCACGTCCTGCAGACAAACACATTCAGATCAGCATCCACACTCATGTGAAGTGTGTGAAGACAGATGTGCGGCTCGTCACCTGTGTCTTAAAAGTCTCCTCGATGTCTGCGCTGAGAGTGCTCCATTTATCAGCTTCCTGTAGCGCTTCTGCTGCTAACTGCATACGAGACTTCACCTGATCAATCTCCACCAACACCTGCCACACATCAATATAACAAACAAACAACGGTCTGCAGTACGCCATAACAAATTAACATTTGCATAAAGCAAAAATCAGCAGGGACCGAACCATTAGATCTATATAACTACCTATATTACCTATAATCTATATTACTACCTTCTTGCTGTGAAATCTTTAATGATTTCTATAAAGTAAACAATAATAACTGTCATGTTGCTAGTAATATTTCACGATGAACACTTACTGGACTGAAGCAACTTAGGTTTACTTCAGTATCCATACATTATTTTTTTTTTAAATACCATGTTGAAATTTGAGGATCAAATATGACTTATCTGTTCATCTCTCAATCATCATTGTACTGGATTGCATTATTAGTTTTGAAACTACAGACCTTTTATCATTGAAATATTATCTTACTAAGACATCATTGGGAGTGATACAGAGACAACTGATATTTCTATGCATTTTATGGAAGTAGTCCGCTATACTGCTGGTCCTAGGAATAAAACTATGAGCTCCATATTCTCACATATATATATACAGTACAGGTCAAAAGTTTGGAAACATTACTATTTTTAATGTTTTTGAAAGAAGTCTCTTCTGCTCATCAAGCCTGCATTTATTTGATCAAAAATACAGAAAAAACAGTAATATTGTGAAATATTATTACAACTTAAAATAATAGTTATTATTTGAATATACTTAAAAAAAAATTTTATTCCTGTGATGCAAAGCTGAATTTTCAGCATCATTACTCCAGCCTTCAGTGTCACATGTAACATCCAGTCTATCACATGATCATTTAGAAATCATTCTAATATTCTGATTTATTATGAGTGTTGGAAACAGTTCTGCTGTCTAATATATTTGATGAATAAAAGGTTAAAAAGAACTGCATTTATTCAAAAAAAAACAACAAATCTAATAATATATTTTCTAATAATATATTTTCTTTACTATCACTTTTGATCAATTTAACACATCCTTGCTGAATAAAAGTATTGAATTTATTTAAAAAAAAAAAGAAAGAAAAAAAAAATTACTGACCCCCAAATTACTGACCAGTAGTGTATATTGTTATTACAAAATATTTATATTTTAAAAACATAGCTTTTTTTTTTTTTTTTATTTTTTATTCATCAAAGTATCCTAAAAAAGTATCACATGTTCTGAAAAAATATTAAGCAGCAGAACTGTTTCCAACTTTGATAATGAATCATCATATTAGAATGATTTCTAAAGGATCATGTGATAATGATCCTAAAAATTCAGCTTTGCATCACAGAAATAAATGATAATTTAAAGTATAATAAATGTAAAAACAATTATTTTAAGTTGTAATAATATTTCACAATATTACTGTTTTTTTCTGTATTTTTTGATCAAATAAATGCAGGCTTGATGAGCAGAAGAAACTTCTTTCAAAAACATTAAAAAATAGTAATGTTTCCAAATTTTTGACCTGTACTGTATATAAATATATATATATATATATATATATATATATATATATATATATATATAAAATCAGTCCCCCAAGTTTTTTCACATGCAATTTTTTTTAGCATATTTTGTCTAAAGATGCAATAAATTGTTCCATTTAAAAAAAGAGTATTTCAGACTTGAAAATGAAGTTAGATATTATATAACAGCTGCACGGATCAAAAAGGTGATTTGTGTGTGTATTTATTCTTACCTGCATAGACTGCACGGTGTCCTGTTCGAATCTCTTGATGTCCTCTTTAACCAGAATCATCTGATCCTTCAGGAAAGACGCCTCCTGTTTCAAAGCCTCGATATCCCTCAATACACGTGGCATATTCTGCAGGGCCTGATTGCTGCTCTCTGCAAACACACACAGAAAGACAATCAGAGACAGACCAAACAGATATAAACTACCGTTCAAAAGTTAAGAGATGAATACTTTTATTCAGCGTTCAATTAATCATAAAACGACAGTAAAGACATTTCTAATGTTACACAAATTTCCATTTCAAACAAATGCTTCTTTCAATTCATCAAAGAATTCCGTAAAGTATCACAGTTTCCATAAAAACATGAAACAGCACAACTGTTTCCAACACTGATAATAATAAAAAAAAAAACAATGATTCTTGAGCAAATCAGTATATTAGAATGATTTCTGAAAGATCATGACACTGAAGACTGGAGTAATGATGATGAAAATTCAGCTTTGAAATCACAGGAATAAAAGTATAATCAAAATATATTAACATAGAAAATAATTACTTTAAATTGTAATAATATTTCACAATATTGCTCTTTTTATTGTATTTTTGATTGAATAAATGCAGCCTCGCTGAGAAGAAGAGACAAAAACGCTTATTACAGAATTTGTGAGAATGCATTGACATTCAGACATTTGAAAGAGGGCTTTAAATAGATACCACACTCACCTTCTATAGAGTTATTGACCTCTTGAATGAACAGCTGCAGCTTCATGACCAGAGTAGAGGCGTGAGCGTCTGTTTTACCAGGTGCCTCTTTCTGAACCACTTTAAAAGCTCCATTCACCCAGTCCTTCACATCAAAATCCTCCGCCAGGAACTTGGAGAAGTCCATTTTCACGCCTTTAGTAAGCCTACAAAGCCGGATCCACCACCTCAAACAGTCAAACCCATCTGCAGAGAATAAAAACGACACGTTGAAAGCGTTCAGCGGTGCATATTTAGCTCTGTTTGCGTTACTCAAATGCAATCTCTCCTGCAGACCTTCACCAGTCTATTCCATAATTCTTGCCCACGGCAGCCTTAGACACGAACATAAAATAAACAGCCCATGAGAAAGATATAATCATGACCACGAGATACAGCTCAAACAATGCGATCGCTTCCTCCAGCGTTAATTTAATAGAATGAAACTGATAAAGAGTTGAGCTTGATGTTTTCAGTGTTTTGCACTCTGCTTCCTGGTTGCGCTCGTGTCCTAAAATGTACCGGCGGTGAAAAAATCCGGCGAAGAATTATTCCGCTTTCAAAACGTTTACTAGATAAAACCATTTTTAAAGCACGTAGGGAAACGGAACAATTGAGTATAGACGTCTGTTACTAATGTAGACAACTGTTATTGTTGTTATTGTACATAAACACGTGCATTACGCTGACGTTATTAAAATAGCTTTCATTTGAGTGACGTGGCTGTGTTGCATCTCATGTAGTTCGGGTGGGTGACAAATAAAATAAAATAAAATAAAATCCTGCTAAAGATATTTTGAAAGGTGCTGTGCTCTGCACTTCCAGATGTAAAAATGCATGTTTAATCTTAATAAGACTCACAAGATAAATTTAACGCACTAGGTTTTTTTAAACATTTTATAAATGAATGAAATGATTTGGTGCCTTATATTCAGTGCCATTTATACACAGATTTTACAGGAGGATTATGTATCAGCTCACTGCAGCCACCTGTTGACAAAAGATTGAATCACACCCTCGTTTAAGGTCAAAATGCGATGCAGCAAGATCATCTCTTAAAATGGCATTAAAGATTATGAATGTGCTTTTTTTAAAAAAAAAAACATTTTCTTTATGTGTTCACTTATAAATCATGTTCTCTATGCTTGTTTCTGAAAGAAGACAGACATGTTGAAGAAAGGTTACTAATCCTAATGTCATTTTGTCAGCCTGATCGATTTTTTAACCTTCTGTTGACCCCCTTGTTTTATTTTCATTCTTATTTTTGTTACAATTTTCATATTTTTTTTTTTTTTTTTTTTTTTTTTTTTTTAAACATGTTATCCTTTTATTTTGAACATCAGCTCAGTTCCTTAGTAGTGTGATTTTGGGCCCTGTTGTGGTCCACAGTTTCAAAACGAACAAAGTATGCACTAGGTGAAATAATATATAGGCTGGTTTTACTATCTCAGCTTGTTTTTATTCATTTCAGCATGTTTTGATACTTCCTGTCCTTATCTTCCTCAAAGTTCCTGTAGCGCAACACTCCAAGAACCTCATCAGATAACCCAGAGATGTTCATAAACATATCAAAGGAATCAACCACTTTTCTGCTGAAGAGATAAGTAAGTGTTGACAACATCAGATTGGGTAATTTTAACCCACAATTACACATAGTATATAAAGGATAAATGTTCAGCGGAAAATATTGTATTATGCATTCATGTTCTTAAAGGAATAGTTCACCTAATAATTAAATCGTACTCACTGTCCAAGATGTAGATGAGTTTGTTTCTTCATTAGAACAGATTTGGAGAAATGTAGCATTACATCACTTGTTCAGCAATGGATGCTCTGCAGTGAATGGGTGCCGTCAGAATGAGAGTCCCAACATCTTATAAAAACATCACAATAATCCACAAGTAATCCACACCACTCCAGTCCATCAGTTAACATCCTGTGAAGTGAAATGCTGCGTGTTTATAAGAAAGTCCTCTATTGATAATTTTGCTTTCTCCAGTGAAACATTTACTTCACATCTTTTTATTGGAGTTTTGTGTGACAATACACATTGGATTAATAAGCTAAACAATATTTATGTTATTTTCATGTCTCAGTATCTGATTCTCAGATAAAAACCACAAACCCAAGCACGTGTATTGGCACACGATGTCTAAGCATCATATCAAGTGGTATTAAGTTCACTAAAGTGTTGGCACCCTGGCACGGCGCTTACTGAATAATGGCACCATCCGTTTGCCATGTGTTTATTTACATTGCAAGACTCATTTGTGAAGACATCTGTTACTTTGTAGGGCATGCTTGTAAGGCAGCATTAGGTGTTGTCATCCATAGATGTTATTTAGTGAAAAATTAGTCTCATCTGAATCAAGAGAGAAATTTGCACAGATCAAACAATGTTTACAAGACAAAACAGTCCAAATATGTGGGTAGATTTTGATGTGAGAGGATAACGGGATGGACTTTTTTACTTGTGAGATATTTTTATTACCTGTTTGGATTCTCATTCTGATGGCACCCATTCACTGCAGATGATCTACTGTTGAGAAAGTGATGCCAAATGGCATGCTAAATTTCTTTAAACCTGTTCTGATGAAGAAACAAACTCATCTACAACTTGGATGAACAAAAAATACAGTGGAACCCAATGGGTACCGAAATGGTTTGGTTAGCAACATTCTATAAAATATCATCTTCAAGTCAAGTATCATCAAGTTCTGCAGAATGGCATACAGGTTTAAAACAACACAAGGGTGAGCAATTAATAATGATTATCATTTTTGGCTGAACTATCCCTTTAAGATGCGTCTGACAAATAAAAATCGGTCTCGTTGATAAAATGTTGGAATATTACAAATTGCAAATATTCAATCACAATAGAAAATCAATTCAGTTTCAATATTCATAGCTTGTTCAATTGTGCACGAACACTGCCGATCCCATGCAAACCATATGTTATTTTCATGTCTCAGTATCTGATTCTCAGATAAAAACCACAAACCCAAGCACTTGGCTTGGCACACGATGTCTAAGCAACATATCAAGTGATATCTAGTGATTCTAAAGTGTTGGCACCCTGGCACGGCGCTTACTGAATAATGGCACCATCCGTTTGCCATGTGTTTACTTACATTGCGAGACTCATTTGTGAAGACATCTGTTACTTTGTAGGGCATGCTTGTAAGGCAGCATTAGGTGTTGTCATCCACAGGACAACCAATCAGATTAGAACACCTCGGGGGATCAGAAAGATTGATCAGATATCATCATTGCAAAACTGCTGTTAATCGGAAAGGCACTTGACTCAGTAGGGAGAAAACAGCTTGTTTTGCGTGACCTTCTGCAAGAATGTGAGGTTAGAAGTCATAAAACACAAACAAACTAGCCCTCACTAAAGCTCCCCCAAGCCGCATGAATAAATATAGGCCTCAGTCTGATTCTCATCAACGTGGGTGTGGGGTTAAGAAGTGTATAGTTTCACATTTAACCTCAACTTTAACTATCACATCAGTGATAATAATATAAACCATACACTTGTACTTGTGTCTAAAACTGAACTATAGACTCACAACATTTATTTTAAAATCTCGCTGCACAGCTCTGTATAGTTTTGTATTGGCCAAGACGTCAAGTCAAATGTAGTGCTTTTGACAGTGTATGTTGTTTCAAAGCAGGTTTTAATATCTTTATAGGTCTATCTTCATGTCTTATTCGCATTGAGCACATTTTGCAACGATATAAACAATGAAGCCGTTGAGATTTGCTATGTTTTGATACATATATCAACCTATATTGTATTAAAATTGAATATGCGTCAATATACAACTTTCTTGAATGACTTGGGAGATAATATAGTTGCATTTTGCGACGATATAAATATGTAAACAATGAAGCAGGTGAGATCTGCTAGTTGAGATGTGCATATAAGCAATATGCTAATAAAGTTTTGTGTTATTGATTTGTGTTATTGTTTTGTATTAGTATATTGTATATTTGTGATATTGATTTATATAAGTATACTGTATGTATATATATATATATATATATATATATATATATATATGACAGATGTTCATTATTAAATAAAAAAAATGAAGAAATCGGGTAAAATATTTAAATATGGAGTTGTGTAGGCTTTCAAAACAGTTAAAGCATCCAGCAGAAGTGTGATGATGTCGGTTAGTAAACGCCTGAAACGTGTCAGAGAATTTGCTGATCTGAGGGCCAAAGTGAGAAAAGATTGGAGATGATGACAGAGATGCAATCTGATAAGAGATCGGATATAGAGAGACAGAGAGAGAGAGAGAGAGAGAGATGCGTAACTGTGCGTGTGAAACCAGAAACAACAACACCCTGCGACTAGCTACAGGTATACGCTTTCAATCACTTTTCTTGTATTTGATTTTCTTGTAGCACGCCACATGCGTTTATCTCTGCCAAGTGTGTTTGCTTAAGTTTTCTTTGTAGTTTTCGTTAAGCAATTTGGTTTCATTTTTTCTGTGGTTTCTTTTGTAATATCTCATGTACTTTCTATTTTAATTGAGTTCATAGCATTAAAGTAACAGAAATCTCGTTCTCAGGTGAGAGTTTAGTCGCATGTAAATTTAGTTTTATGTTCACAGACTCTTTGTAAACAGAAATGATTTGGTTTATTATTATATATTATTATAATCTGACAGTCATCTCAGTCGTCTAATAATTGGTATCAGATAATGTTCTGTTCAGTGCCTTGTTAAATTTATTATAATTTGACAGTGAAGTAATGTTGCGGAAGCTGCAAGAATAAACTTGACTTTTTATTGCAATCAGTCACTGTGCAAGCTTCAGAAAATGACAAATCAACATCACAAATAATATTCTGTTTGTGTGTGTGTGTCTGTACACACACACACACACACACACATAATATCTGTCATTTTATATTAATATATATTTGTTTATTTGTTACAGGGTAAAGAGAACATGCATTGCTCTTCTTTTATCCTCACATTGGTTTGTTTCTCTCATATTTTGGGGAATTTTATAACTTGCGGTAAGATTTTCTACTCACTATTTGATTTAATTATATTACAAACTGTAATCCGTTACTGATTCCAAATTACATGACAAAAAATGTGGTTACTAACGTAATCCATTACATTACACATTTCAGGTAATATTATCAGACCACATTTAGATTGCCTTTGATCTAACTTGTTTATTATATTAATTTAAATTGAATAATCTTGTACCATATAAATAAAAATAAAATGCAAAGAGTAAGAAAATATGTTACATTTGTTGTAATTAACAACATAAAGTGCATTAAACATTACATTTTGCCAAGGTTTCTTCCTATATATATATATATATATTATATATATATATATATATATATATATATATATATATATATATATATATATATATATATATTTGCACTGCGTTTACTGTGATGTATTACTTGTCGCCTATAAAAATGTGTTCAGGTGAACAGTACCATCTGGAGTGTCTCAGTAATTATTTATCCAATATCACCTGCTCCCTGAACATCTCGGCTGAGTCTCTGGGCAATGAATCATCCTACTGGCTGCATTTCAGCACATATGAGTGAGAATACTGCACTGAATCACAATCAACAGTCATTCAAATCACGAACATACTACCAAGCATTCTTGTGCATGCTTGCTTGTGGTAAATGACTCTGTTTTTGTGTAGCGAACACCATGACTGCACACTGAAGATGGGAGAACAGTCGTTACTGTGTGAGTTGGATTTGTCACCGGAAGTGATTTTCAGCGATGTGGACAGCTACAGGATCTCCCTCCATTCCGGTTACCATGGCAACAACTTCTCTGTCATACTAGATGCTAACTTCATGCCTAGTAAAAACAGTAAGAGCAAGTAGCTACATGCATTTCAGAGGCACATGAGACCACAGTTCTGCTCACTGATGTGTGTGTGTGTGTGTGTGTTGTAGTTCGTCCGTTCCCTCCGTCTGACCTGTCGCTGATCTGGGAGAAAGACCGGGCTCTTTTCCAGTGGCAGAGCGGATATGATGCAGACAATAGTTTACTCATATCCCACTTACAGTACCAGCTCAGCATTTACAGTCAACACCAGGTGCGCACTCGCTTTAAAAGTATTGATGTTGAAATTTTGGGCAAACTATGTCAGTGTTTCTGGTGTTACTGTACATGATTCACCAGCACGTTATATATATATGGGGTGTGGAGTGTGTGTGTTGTGGAGATGTGGAGCTGTGGAGTTTTTTTTCAACCCTAATTTAAACACACCTGAACAAGCTAATAAAGGTCTGAAGGGTTATAAGAAAGCTACAGGCAGGTGAGTTTTAATTAGGGTTGGAGCTGAACTCTATAGGGCTGTGGCTCTCCAGGACCGACGTTCACCACCCCTGATATATATATATATATATATATCATATTAATATTGTTTGGGAACTGTGGTACTTTTTCAGGATTCTTTGTTAAATAAAAAGTTAAAAAGAACAGTGTTTGTTCCAAATAGAAATGTTGTGTTACAATATACACTACTATTCAAAAGTTTGGAGTCTGTAAATTTTTTTCTTTCTTTTTTTTTTTAAAGAAATTAATACAATTATTACGCAAGGTTTTGTTAATTGGATAAAAATTGGAAGTAAAGACTTATATTGTTAGAAAAGATTTCTATTTTGCATTAATGCTGTTCTTTTAAACTTTTTATTTGTCAAAGAATCAAACAATAAAGTATCACTGGTTCCAGAAAATATTAAGCAGCACAACAGTTTAACACTGATAATAAATCAGAATATAAGAATGATTTCTGAAGGATCATGTGACACTGAAGACTGGAGTAACGATGCTGAAAATTCAGCACTGCATCACAGAAATAAATTATATTTTAAAATATATTTGTAATACAACTTTTGTTGTTGTTGTTGTTGTTCTTTTTTCATTTTTGGCTGAACAGTCATCAAATTCTTTTTCTCATGCTGTTTTGTTTTCTGATCTAATTTTGCTACATGTCTACGTGTATAGACATATTTAAAACAGTGACTTTGTGTCACATTACAGAAGTGAAACAGGATGTGAACATCATTTCACATTACATGGCTTTAACATTGATGAGACTTTCTATTAATTTCTATTAACACCTCATTCTCACAAGTGTTTGTTTTACACTGTGGGAGAAGTACGTAATACGTAGTACGAGTAGCACCCAGTTTCATGATCAAGCTACATGTGTTTTGCACCTTTTAACCTCATTTGACACTTATTTCTGAGGTTCCTCTTTGAAAGTGTGGTTATGTTGCAGATGTTTGTGTTTCAGCTGTATGAGGTAGAAGCTGTTGACCAGAAGGTGTATGTGGATGAGTCTAGATTTGAGCCTCACACAAATTACACAGTGCGCGTGAGATCGCAGCCAGATCAAGTGGATTACAAGGGCGTGTGGAGTCTGTGGGCCCCTGCGTTACACTGGAGATCAGGGGACATTCAAAGTGAGTCAGTTTACAGAACACTCAAAACAACTGCAAAGAAACTGTTAATATTACATACTGTGATTAAGATTCATCTCCCATTGTGTGTTTAAGAAGAGACTCCAGGAGGATCGTTCCATATTGCCTGGTATCTACTGCTATTGCCATTGCCACTGGTCCTTCTGTCCTGTATCCCATATTCTAGGTTAGAAACATCATCTGCTGCAGCATCATGAAATGTTCTGATTTCTTTTGTCTGTAAATAAATGACAGGATATTTGTGTTGTAGATGGAGGAAGAATGATTTTATACCATCACCAGCCCCTTATTTCAGAGACTGGGATATAGATGTTCAGGTAACTTCCAAAAAACAAAGAAAAAACTGAATCATGATTTATGAGTGTGTCACTGAATCATTCTCTCTACCAGTTTGTTTGAATATGCAGACTCATTCAAGAACGAAACAATCAAATCTCTGTATAAATGAATCACTGAATCATTCAGGAACGAAAAACACCACTATTATTATTTTTTTTTTAATTGGCATTGTTCAGTTTTCATTGGCACAATATTGTGTCTAAAATGTAATTCACATAATATTTCATTCTTGTTTACTGAATTATTCCATGAACTGTTGTTTTTTTCATTTTCTGATGAGCACTGGTTTAATAAACACCTAACTCTAAATTATAAGCAATATTAGTGATGCTTGACTTATTCGATTTAGATGGCAAATTAATTAATAAATCAGTAAATAATACACAAACTCTAGAAAGTTGAGGAAGTCGTGGCCTAATGGTTAGAGAGTTTGACTCCTAACCCTAAGGTTGTGGGTTTGAGTCTCGGGCCGGCAATACCACGACTGAGGTGCTCTTGAGCAAGGTACCGAACCCCCAGCTGCTCCCCGGGCACCGCAGATTAAATGCCTGCCCACTGCTCCGGGTGTGTGTTCACTGCTGTGTGTGTGCACTTTGGATGGGTTAAATGCAGAGCACGAATTCTGAGTATGGGTCACGTCAAGTTTTTATCATTTTTTTTTTTTATAAATGAAGATACATAGAAACTCTTTTAGATTTACATTCCAAGAAATCTGTCTGGGCCAATGATGTTGTTATCTAAAACTATAACTAATTAAAATAAAATAAGATATAATACAAATATTAGATGAAAAAAGGAAATTAAATTCCTAAAAGTAAAACTGAACAAAATTACTAAAACAATAATTTAAATGAAAACTGGAAATTATTTGAATTAGTGTTAAAACATTAACACTAATTCAAAACTTAATAAATCCTATAATAGTTTATAAATGATGCTAAAATATCACTAGTCTTGGCTTTTCATCATTGTCAAATGATTATAGGAAACCTTACAGATCAGATATGAGAAAGATATCAAATACGGTTTTGCGGTCTTATCAGATAAAAGATATAAAACATCTTTCTGACTTTGCAAACCCATTTGGGAATTTGAAGATCACAGAATTAATTTAGAAAACGATTCTATAATTTTATTCTTAAATCCAGGCACACAGGAGAAACATGCTGTTTTGTTTGTCAAATGAAAGGCCGTTTTGTAGGCATCTAAATTCAGAGCTGTGTCCCAAATGACGCACTATACACTATGCACTCATACACTACGTACTTGTGCACTATGTACTCAACCATGTAGTGTATGAATTATATAAGGTTATTTTGTCATTAATAATCAGAGTCTGGTAGCCCCTCCGTCTTCATTACGTTATTAAAGCTGCGACAGTTGAGTACATGAAGTGTCCAACATTCCACACTTAATATTTCGGTTATTTAAGTGCATCATACGGGTATTTAAAGTGCACTTTTTCTTTTTGGAATTTTCAGTGTGAATGCACTACTTGCACTATTCATACTAAAAAAACGTCATAAAATAGTGCATAGGAACGTGATTTGGGACACACCTCAAGTCTTGGGTGGGAGTGCACTTCCAGTAATAAACAATGAATAGCATCCTCATTCTTGCACTGTTTGTCATGACCTTTGATAATTAGCTTAAAGGGATAGTTCACCCAAACGTGAAAATTCAGTCATCATTTACTCACCCTCATGTCGTTCCAAACCTGTATGAGTTGCTTTCTTATGTTGAACATAAAAGAAGATATCTTGAAGATTGCTGGTAATCAAACAGTTGGTGCTTCCCATTGACTTCCATTGTATTTTTTCCTAGTATGAAAGTAGCATCCAATCTTCAAAATATCTTCTTTTATGTTCAACATAAGAAAGCAATTCATACAGGTTTGGAACGACATGAGGGTGAGTAAATGATGACTGAATTTTAATTTTTGGTGAACTATCCCTTTAATGATGATTTCTAGTGTTAGAATTAAGGAGATCTAAAGTTTTGCATGGGTGCAAACAGTTGTTCTCGGTTCTGAGATCATGACTGTTAATAGTCTGATTGTGTTTGTATTTTCAGATCCATTCAATGCTGTCAGGGAAGATGAGAGATATAATGCAGGGGGAGGAGTCTCTCCAGATTGACATTCTGACGGAGAGCACAGACACGCCCCCTCAACCCACCAGCTTAGACTATGAGGATATGGGAGAGATAGATGAGCATGAGTCTCCCAGCATGCCGCAGTCTCCTGTGGGTTCAGAGGTCGACTCAGGCTGCTGGATTCGCGATTTTGTCACAACCGAGAGAGGAAGCATCACATGCAGTGAGGACTACTGCACACTCTCTGGTTCACACACTTATGCAGTCTAACATGTGCATGCAATCTACTGTTCAAAAGTTTGGGGTCAATAAGATTTTTTTTTTTTTTTTAAGAAAATTGCTTTATGCAGCAAGGACACTAACATTAAATTAATCAGAAGTGACATTACAGGCATTTATGTTAAAATATTTCAAATAAACTACCTATTCAATAAAGAAGTCTGATAAAAATATGAGGCGGCACAACTGTTTTCAGCTTTGATAAAAGTAAGAAATGTTTCTTGAGCAGCAAATCATCATAGAATGCTTTCTGAAGGATCATGTGACCCTGAAGACTGGAGTACAAATTCAGCTTTGCATCACACGAATAAATTATATTTTAAAATATATTAAAATAGAAAACAGTTATTTTAATTTGTAATCTCTCACATTAAATGAACCCTCAAAAATATTTAAAATCTTACAAACCCCTTTTTGAGCGGTAGTGTACATGCAGCACAAGTTTGGAAACGAGGCTAAATTTGAACAGTAAGGAATGTATTTTTATTTTACGTATTATGTAATGTGCTAATATACTACATGCACTTTTGCTCTTTGCACAAAAATCTATGTATTCACACATGCTTACCTGCTTTAACAAGCAAATCCTGCTAAATAGCTGAATCATAGCAGTTTATTTAACACAAATTACATAAAGCAATCAAGTAAACAGTATATAATCCGACATTTGAAAAGACAAAGCGGAGGCATTTTAAGGCGAAAAATAAAAATAAGTAAAAACTAAAAGTACAAACTTGTTTGCAGTTGAAAAATGTAATTTTTTTATTCTGTACTTTTTTGAGTTATATTTTTATATTTAAAGCTGTTCTACAATGCTTGCAGTTCAATGCTATAGTTTTTTGTAATTATTAATGTTTAAATGATCATTAAAGCTATATAAATAAAAATGCAATATGTATGATTTCTGATATATCAACTCAGTAAACATTCATCATCAAGGATGACTTTGGCCGTCACATCACCTCGCCCTTTTTCTGTTTTTAGCGAGTCATGAGCATTAAGTTGCTGTGCCAAGTTTAAACACCCCTCCATCAAGCTGTTTTTAAACAACGCATCTGATATATAAGAAGCACATCTGATCAGGATACACACACACACAGTCTGGAGACGCATTTTGTAGAAAGAGCTTTATTAAACATACAGACACAATCAGTGTGAACACAGGACACATGTTCCCATCAAACAAACAACAACCCATGTACAGCATGTTTAAGAGAACTGGACTCTGGTTCTGCTGCTCACAGGAGCATTTATTCTGGACTTTATTTGACGAATCAGCATTAGAAAATCCTAGACAGATCTAAGACCACGCGGCTGATCAAATACAAAGATGTCCAATGGAGAAGAAACTGGTCCTAGATCAGCATTCTGGGGGGAAACTTCACCACGAGGCACTGTCCCACACACGTAACGTAATAAACCAACCTAAACCAGAGCCACACGGGACACGCACTCGCTCGCTCGCTCACTCACTCACTCACTCAAGGGGAAACGAAGCCTCACGAACATATTAAAATGACGAGTGTATGTAAGCGCACGCAGACAGACACGCCAAATGAATAAAGAGCTAAAATCCCAACAGTCCGCTTTTGACTGAAGACTGAAGTTGTGAATGTGATTTCGTACGAGCCGGTTTGAAACGCAACAGGTTACTGAATCGGTGACTGCGTTCTAAAGGGAACGGAGAGCAAATGAAATTAAAAGGGAAGAGGAGTGTGGGAGAGTGTGATGTTTTGTGGTGGAGGGGAAGGGGTCGGGGTCGATGGCACAGACGTCATGTTTTTAAGTCCTTTTAGTCCCGATGAGAGGATAGCAGGAGTATTCACATATTCCCTCTTTCCATTCGTCCATCCCTCCGTCTCGCTTACGACGGGGAGAATTTTTTGGCCTGTGCACGAACTCTCTTCTCGTACTCCACTCTATTCTGACTGTAAACATAAACAGACAGAGCGATCAATACAAGAAATATCTCACATTCAGTGTCATGAAACTAGTGAGCTGCCTACCTAGGGAACATTATAAGGTGTCATAGGTGTGCTTTCAAAGTGAAGGATGCTCCAAACACTAGGCAGCAAAATAATGCTTCCTTATGAATCTAAGACAGATCTGCACTCATCCTTTGTGTTTTAGGTAATCCCAGAATGCACTGCAATGGTATGTGTGCTTATACTCAATTAAGTATTAATAAAAAATAGTTCTATTAAAATAAAAAGATGTAAGTCCATTTCCTCCACATCTTAAAGTATATCATAATTCTGTCTTTTTATCTCAAAAATTACTTTTTAGTATCTCATCTCCCAAAGTCAATAATTAAGAGTCCTAATTATGACACATTAAAACTGACAGTCGATTACGAGTCATAATTATGAGATAAACAGAAAAAAGGCCAAAATTATGAGATGATAATCCACAATTATGACATCGAGTGATAATTTAGATAAAAACTCAAAATTATGATTTAAGTAAAAATTTAGTTGATTATGATGGATTAAATAAAAATTTTATAAAAAGACATTTATGATGACATACTACTTTATACAGTTGAAATAAAAAGTCTTAGATAAAAAAATTGTTCAATAGTCAATTTTGAGATGAAGGTTCATAATTGAGATAAAACTAAAAATTATTATATAAAAAGACCAAATTTTGACATACTATTCCATAATTATGAGATAAAATAGTCAAAATCACAATATAAAAAGTAAAGATTATGATTAAAAAGCCAAAAGTGACAAAGTCGTAATTAAGACATAAAAAGTCTAAATTAAATTAAATAGCATAATTATGACACAAGGTATTTATAAACAAAAAACTCAATTAACTTTTTTCAAATTTGACTTTGTTGCATAATTTTGAGTTCTACTTTCAACACAAAGTACGCAAAAAAAGCAGAAATTATAAGAAAAAGGACATAATTATGATATTTAACCAACGTAGTATTTTTCATATTAACTCAAGTGAAGGAAATGGGTTTAACATTAAATTTTTTTGTTATGCAATCCCAACATTTTTATGTGCATCCTTGTGCTTACCATATTGTTATCTTAGCAACATGCTAACCTGCACTTTTTTTGTGTGTGTTTCTCATACGGCTGACATCATGAGTGCTATTTCTGTGATAGGCCTGTGAGAATCATTTCAAACTGACCACTTGTGAGGTTCTATTTCAAGATGCTCATAAAAAATTTGGAACTACGCAAAACTTATGTTCTGTAACTCATACCAGTATATAGTGTACGCCTCCGCCTGAGCCGGATCCTGTATGTTCGGTTCGTTTAGCAGCTCCTGAATCCCTAACAGGATCTGAAGGAAGAAAACCCGCAAGATGAGCTTTAATAAAAGAGCAGTGTAGAACACAAAGCACTAGAATAGACTTTCAGTGGACCTGTTTAATGGTAATGGCAGGTCTCCAGTCTTTATCCTCCTCTAGGATGGAAAGACACACCGTTCCTGACGGATACACGTTCGGATGGAACAGCGGAGGCTCAAATTTACCTGGAAAAGAAGCAAGCATTTGTAAGGAGTGATCCAGGCAGCAAGGACCGGATATGTTTGTGCAAAACTCACATTTTGGGGGTGATGAGGGGTAGTCATCTTTAAACAGCATCCTTAACTTGAACAGACCTCCTTCCCATGGAGTCTAGAGAGAGATGGAGAGAGATCTCACATGATGCTACAACAGAATAATCAAATTAAAGCTTAAAGGAACAGGCTTACCCCCTTCTTTCCTGGAATAGCACATTCCCAGTTCATAAGATTCATGGTACCGTCAGGGTTTTTCGTCGGCACAGCAACAAAGCCCTGGGGACATTTAGTCGAGACAAAAGCACTAAGTGAGCACCAGAGGATACAATGCACACGTGTTACAGGGTTCAAAATAAAACACAGGTTTATTTTGTAGTATATATCCAGACGTGAACAGGTGTGCACGGGATCAAGCTGATCGTGGTGTGGACTGCAAGTCCATTTATTAAAAGAATATAAGGGTTACTCACGAATGGATGGTCTTTCCGCCATGCTTTGCGCTCTTGTGCAAGTCGACTCAGAGCAATGCCAGACATGACCACTGAACCTACGGAGAAATGCACAGTTATCTGAGAATGTGCTTAATAAATAAATGAGAAAGCTAGTTCAATATATTTAGAAACTACAATATTTGTAGTTCTTATAATATATTTACATTACGGAATATGTGTAGATGATCATTTATATTTAGAATATTTATAGTACCCAACATATAAACAATGAGAAAAGTTCTAAGGATTTTTAAACTAAAGGTGTTATTTTATTTTTATTTATTTTTTTGCATGCCAAAGCAATTTTTAGCTGCCAGGCAAAATGAGATTTTCAAAGTTTTTTTTATTTTTTTTAAAGCACTTCACACACATTTTGGTGAATTATATAAAATCACGTAAACTAAATCATTATACTTCTTCATGAGTTAATAAATGAATCATTCTTATATGGTAGCTTCAGGGTAAACTTCATTGTAGGTTAAGTTTTGACTGGGAACACAACAGGAGTAACTAATTATGGATTAGTAAAATTATGTAAAAGTAAAAAATAAAATAATAATAATAATAATAATAATAATAATAATAATAATAGAGAAGTTGCGAGAAAAGCCAGCCTGTTTTAGTCCGACGCAATAACAATAACTAGCATTTCTGGGAAAAATAAAATTAACTTAAATTATATACTTTATGTGGTTATCATAATCAAGATTTGACGTCACACTATGCTACGAACCAAATTTTAATCACACCACAATCAAAACTGAGGTCGTTAACTTCCTATTACGACGATATAATAAAGGTTGTTGACTATAGATTATGTGTGATAGATTATGTCATAATAAAAAAAATAATAATTAAAAAAAAGATTATGTCATAATATTAAGTTTACAAGCTTGATTGTGGCGTCATAGCTCAGGTTTTTAAGCCCTCATAATAAATTCGTCCTACACTATGACATGATGGAATTTTAATCCCACGTTATGACTCCATAATCAAGGAAGGTTTTGACTTAACATTATGACATCATAAAATGTCAATAAATATGGAGTCGAGCTCTGGAACGCAGTTCATGAGCGCGCGGGACAAAGAAACTCGACTTCCTTTGACGCGAGCGCGCGTTCACACAGCAACCGTGCCAAACAAAACCGATGCGAGCGTCTACCGGCCGCCGAAACACAGTAATACATCGACCGTGCCGACAGAACCGCCTTACCTCGTGAATCCCAGTGTTATTTGACTTCTGGACCCGCGTATTCGAATCGTGTCTGACTCGGAACCAAAGCTGTGAAGTTTCCCTCCCGAAAACACATTCGGTTCTGAAGCAGTCTAATCAGGACCCGCGGTACGACGCGCAGATCGCCTGCAGGAAAAAATTCTGTGTCGGTCGAGATAACGCGAAAGCTGTCCGTTCAACAGACAGAATTGTTTAAATATTTTAGCTTTGACATATAGGCGCCATGTGTTTAGGAAAATTATACTTTGTATTTTTACCCTGGTGGAAACAATTTAGAGCAAGCATTCTTTTAGCCGGCTAACATTTAAAGGGACAGTGCCAGAAAAAAAAATCTATCTATCTATCTATCTATCTATCTATCTATCTATCTATCTATCTATCTATCTATCTATCTATCTATCTATCTATCTATCTATCTATCTATCTATCTATCAGGGTATACTGTATACAGTTTCAAAGAATTTGGCAAGTTTACTAACCATAAATATTAACAAATAAACAAATAAATAAAACTTAATAGAGTAGTTGTTTTGTCCTGGATGTTCAAAAAGCCACAGGAATAAAATAGAGAATATAAATAGAGTCCTTGACGCTTTCAAAGAAAGTCAAATGGGGTTTTCTGCTAATATTAAAGGGTTAGTTCACCCAAAAATAAAAACTCTTGTCATTTGTTGTTGCAGACATGTATGGTTTGTGCTTTGATTGATTTCTTCACAGAGTTTGCTGAAGTGAACATACAGTGTAACACATAGAGGTCTTATTCTCATGGTTTCATTTATACAGATTTCCAGCTATAAAATATTCCTTAGTTCCATTGACTTTTTTATTTTGATTATTTGATTATTGAGTGGTCATTGATTATTTTGTTCCATACTATGGAATCAATATGGACCAGCAACTGTTTGGTTAACCACATTTTTTATTTATTTACTTTTATAAACTGTTTTTTTGTATCACCACACGGTGGCGCTGTGAATGTAGAATTGAGTGAGCTTGATTAATCTAGAATATTTTAAATGAAATATTAGAAAACGGGTAATGCATGTAAATATATTGGCCTCGTGAATTTCCAATCAGTGTTATTTCAGTATTATTTATATGCTATTATACTATTTGTTAACATTTTGAATTAGCTTTTATTTTTATTTAATTTTAGCTTGTATTTTTAATTAGTTGTCAATATTTCTATTTAGCTTAATTTTTTTTTTTTTCAGTTTTAGTTTGAGTAATTTTAGTGCATTCCACATATTTCAGTTAGTGGCTAAAGCAACATTGCTAATTCAAATTTTAAAGTATAATTAATTACAATTAAAAAGGATTTTTAATATATAGCTTTATTTGTATTTTTTTACCAAAATGGCAGTAAAAAGCACACAGACATGTTACTATTTGTTAAAAATGCTTATATATTTTTTAAACGTGTCGCTACATTCAACTACTTTAATTTTACAGTGAGGTGATTTTGCAGCACAGGTTTAGATGTCAGCATTTTCAAAAGTCATACAAATGCATACGCTGCTACCTTATCGGATATATAATATATAACAAAATGTGCAAGATCAGGACAGTCATTTAAATGCTTCGTATCCTGTCTCTCCTCTTGGCTGACAGACAGAAAAGCTCCTTCCCTTTAAGGTCCAGCCAAATATTCAGTAATAATAACACATTTCTTAACAGCAGTTCACCGATACATCTGAAATATTGCCTGGATAATAATAATAATAATAATAGCAGTAGTGCAAAAGCAATTATTTTCACATTAAAAGGAGTAAAAAATCATTCAAAAGTTTGGGATCAGTAAGATTTTTATTCAGCAAGGACACATTAAATTGATCAAAAGCAACAGTAAAGACATTTATAATATTATAAAATATTTCTCTCTCAATTAAATGCTGTTTTAAACTTTCTATTTATCAAACTGAGCAAATCGGCATATTAGAATGGTTTCTGAAGGATCATGTGACAGTTAATTGTAATAAAACTTCACAATATTACTGCTTTTACTGCATTTTTGATCAAACTAATGCAGAGATTATACTTATAAAAAAAATATTTAAAAATCTTACCAACCCCAGACTTGTTATGAATGTTAGTGTAGCTAAAATCTCAACACTAAGAAATATTTCTCAGCACTAAAATCTTGCATTGAAATTTGTGCTCAACCATGGTGCTATTGCCAAATTTTTACTGATTTTCAAAATCACTTTTGTTGCATATATAACTCATAGGACAGTAGGGTCCAAAAGTCTGAGACCAAAGAAAAGGGATTAAAAAAAAAACCTTTACAAAAAGAGTTCACATAATTTTCTCTTTTGAATTAATGTTAAATAAAGACTGTACTATATCGGTGTCTAATCAAATGACGTTGATCATGTGATTTTCCTGCTTCCACTGAAGCTCAAGACGCTCTTTGAAACATTGCAAATCATACAGGAGTACATGACCATCAGGTTTTCTTCATGTTATTGATTAAAGAAAAAGGGAGAGATTTGTGAAGAAAAGCATTCGTTTTAAATGTATTATCCCTTTTGGACCCCACTGTATGTCCATGAATGTCCACTGTAGTGATTGTGGTAAGAGGTGGGCAGTGATTCGGAGTGACCTGTCCATTTCCTTTTGTTCCCTGAGACTGACATTGCTCCAGCTCTCCAGATCCTGTCTCTGAATCCATGAAGATCAAAACAAACAAGCACCAGGAAGACTGGATTGCAGTGGACATGCTCTTCATGTGCTGCTTGCGTGCGGCAGGTGTCCAGTGCTCTTGAGGCGTGAAGAGAACAAGCTTATGAAAAGTTCTAGAAACAGCTGATACAATGTGTCCCAAAATGTGGGAGCTCTAGGTGATCATATTCTAGAACCACGTTCCTGTAGAATCTGAGGGAAAACAGCAGAGGATTTACATCATACAACAAAAGATTACTAATCTGCACTAATCTACTGTCACCAATACCCTAAAACACAGCAGCCATATTTTGAATTCAACTATCGCAGTATGCACATACAGTTCAATGGTCTGTAAGACTTTTAAATGGGTAAGTCTCTTCTGCTCACCGAAGCTGCATTTATTTGATCAAAAATACACTAAAATCAGTAATATTGTGAAATAGTATTACAATTTAAAATGACTGTTTTCTATTTGAATGTGTTGTAAAATGTAATTTATTTCTGTGATGCAGTGCTGTATTTTCAGCATCATTGCTCCAGTCTTCAGTGTCACATGATCTTCAGAAATCATTCTAATATGCTGATTTCCTGCTCAAGAAACATTTCTGATTATTGTCAATGTTGAAAACAGTTGTGCTGCGTCATGTTTTTATGGAAACCGTGATACTTTAATAAACGGAAACTTCAAAAGAACAGCATTTGTTGGAAATAGAAAAATGTTTTCACATTAGGAATGTATTTTACTGTCACTTTTGATCAATTTAACATGACTTTGCTACATAAAAGTATTAATTTCTTTAACGATCATCTTATTGACCCCCAGTATTTTGAACGGTAGTATGCAGTATGCTAGTAATGCGTTTAGAACACACATGCTGCTTACCTTGGCTTTCTCACTGGGTTGAGTGTTGCTGCTGTATGATTGGTTGTGCAGTTCCTTAGAAACAACACACAAGAACTCCGCCTGATCTTCATTACCATAGTTATAAGAGGATCCGATATTGACCAGCTACACAAAACATGAATGAAAGAGAAAACGGAGAGAAACAGACAGAGTTCAGCAGCTGTTCTCAGTGAGTGACTATAGATGGTTAAAGGAATAGTTCACCCAAAAATGAAAATTTACTGAATGCTTATTCACCCTCAAAGTGGATTACTTATGGATTATTGTGATGTTTTTATCAGCTGTTTGGACTCTCATTCTGACGGCACCCATTCACTGCAGAGCATCCATTGGTGAACAAGTGATGGAATGCGACATTTCTACAAATCTGTTGTGATGAATAAACAAACTCATCTACTTCTTGGATGACCAGTGTACATGTTCAGTATATTTTCATTTTTGGGTGAACAGTCCACCTTAAAATGCTGCTGATTGGGCGTCACTGGAAACACTTCCCCCGCCTTAACTCAGGTTTGACTTCAGTGACAACTGGTCATGGAAACATGACATTTGGCATATTTTTAATATTAACCAGAATGTGATTGCAGAGCTATTTGTGATTTAATTTAAGTGCGATTTCACACTTTTTTCCTTATTTCGGAGCTTGACTGTATTGGTTCCCATTCACTTTCATTGCACAGGAACCATGTTAAAATTGTGTAAAATATCTTAACAATGAAGTACATAATAAAGGGGTTTTGAAATGGTCATTTTAGGTGAACAATCCCTTTAACGAAAATACAACGGGGTGCACATAAATTGTCAACATGCTGCAACTGAATGCAAAGACTCGGCCCTTGTTAAAAACATGTGAACACAATTATAAACATGCAGAACATGTGTGAATCACCAGCATCCACGCAGGCGACAGCATTCACTGTGATTTGCAATGAAAATCAGCATGCAGTGGTTAGTGGGAGGACGGGGGATCGTTGGACACACCTCTCCACTGTGGGCGGGGTGAGTTTGGCTTGACTCCTCCCCCTTCACCTCGCGAGACACAATCAGGAAAAACTCTGACTTCTGGGCCCGCCCATAACCTACACTGACAAGCTGCAACAACCAATCAGAGCGTAAGGCGGGGCCTGCGTCACACACCGCAGGTCAGCTGAACCGGCGGGAGCGATTCTGATTGTTGTGGAGCTGGAATGATCAGATGAACTAAAGCCGGGTTCCATTTACCTGCTCGAACTTCCATCCGTCTGACATGGTCGAGACCATCTGAGTAAGTTCTTCCTCTTGACACTGCAACACTCTGTAAACATGCTTGACCGGCGTCTAAAAACAGAGACAAGGATGGTGAAATATGTAAAGCATCTGTCTTTCATTTACATGCTACATGTAAATAAAGAATATGTCATTTAAATACAAATGAATTTAATTTCTATGTAAGCCTGAAGCCACATGTGGATTTGCATTCTGCCTGTTTATGCCTGAATGAAACTTTATTTCCACAGATGTAAATCATCACATTAACTATAGAGAAGTTTAACGGACTTTTGACAACCACAAAGTGTCACAATCATTTTCATCTTCATTTTGAACAACATATCTAGATAGATAGATGCTTGTGCTAGCTCTTTTTCATATAATGTCTTATGTTTATGTATATAACATTCATACATTTTAAGTCCATTATACATTTTTAAGTGTCTTAAGGTTTTAAATATTATCCAAGACCTCTGTTTATTGAATATTTTGAGTTAAATGTAATTTTATGTGTAACGTAGTTCAGTTAGGATCAATTATTGCTATTGCAAATTACTGCAAGTAGTTTTAATGCTTTAAAAATAAGGGTCAAGTAAAAGTATAATGTACAATGTTAGCCAAAGTTTCTAGCAGCAAAAACAATCAGAATTCAGTCACTTTCTCTGAACCTAGAATAAATCTTTTGACATCAATGCATTATTGTGCCAGTGATATTACAGTCTTGATGTGATGAATCATCGTTAACTAAAACTAAAACTATTAAAAACATTTTTGTTCACTGAAATGAAATAAAATATAAATATTAGATGGAGACAATATTAGATAAAGATTTAGAAATGTTGGCAATGAGCTGAAATAAGTTTAAGGTGAAGCACTAAAATTGATAAATGGAAATAAAAACTAAAACTGAACAAAGTACAAATACATTTAACACAAATAGCAATATTCATTAAAAAAAAAAGTCAAAAGCACATTATAAAATCACTGAAAACTAGACTAAAATAGGTATAAAAATAATACTAAAAATAACACTGTGATTCTCCTACAGTAGCCTATCTCAGTTTAAAGTCTGTTTTTATCTAAAAATAAATCTTAAAGGATTTCAGTGTAAGTGTCAGAGTGAATTGTGTGTTCCTGCTTCCTTACGTGTGTCGTCTTGGCTTCTCTTTCACTGATCTTTTCTTTGATTAGTTTTATTAATGATGTGATGTTGTAAAACTCGGCCTCTTCAAGAGCTCCTGAGAGACACACACACACACACACACACACACAGAATGAAAGCTACACAGCAGCAATCACAGTCTCAGTCGTGTCAGTTTGACTGTGGATGTGTGTCGTACCCTCCTCCGTCAGGTTCTTGTTGAGGACCAGCTTCCCATGTCTCAGGTAATTCAGCACAGGCCCGAAATACATGGGATCCCTGTCAATCAAATACGCCCCGGACTCATCCTACAGCACAAATCAAAAGACAGAGAAAGAAAACGTTTTATATACATATATATGGGCTATTCTACGGACTTGGTCCAAACTGCTGTCCCACAATCAAAAAACATTCAAAAAGCATTTAAATCTTCAGTGTTTACTAAGATCCTTCTATTATCTTTTGAAACCCACAATAATATTTAAAATATTAATAAACATAATATATATAAAATCATCATCATCATAGTTTTTATAATTGTACAGCTGTTCAGAACTGCGCTAGCTAACCATGTGCTGATAAGCATCTTTGATTTAGGTTCAAAAGTATCTAACATTGTCACTACCACAACGGTATTGACAATGATGGTATTAACCCATTAAATTGGCACAATCGAAACATGTCATCATTGTTTTGGTAGTGACAAAAGGGAACACATAATCCTCATATTTGGGGGAAATATGCAATTTTTTTGCATGTTAGTATGTTTTAGCAGTGTTTTAGTATGTGAGTTAAAATTCTATAATGTGATGTGATCGCTACCAAAGCATTACTGTCATTACAGAAAATGTGCAGTCACTACCAAAACATGAGATGTTTTGTCAAAACTGAATTATCAGCTAAAATGTTCCGATTCAGATTAATGAATCCTTAACTTTTAAATCGGTATGAACAACTTTTTGCCTTTTACAAAGAAAAATTAGATTTAAAATACAACAAATCTCATAAATGACAATTGAAAAATTTAATTTTTATTGATTTACCTCTTGAATGTTTTTTATAAAATAGCAAAAAATATATATTTACAATGTAGATGCAAGCAAAATCTTAACAGGTCAATATAACCCTTCTAATGAAATTATTTTTACTGTGTTTCTGTAGTGAGAAATTTAACGAGAAGAAAAATATTCCAAAATTTCCCTGCACAATTAGAAATGTGTACCTTGGATATACACACACACACACACAATTTATTTTGAAAAAAAAAACTTTTTTTCAAGATGTTTCTAATTCTGACTTTGGACCAATTTTGTAGAATGGCACATAAGTGAAAACCAAGTTCTCGCTATTATTTCAAAAACAGCGTGTTTCTATTTCAGTATAGCGTGCGAGTGAAGAGAAGAGAAGCATTAGAGGAAAGAGAGTTTAAACATTTATGCGTTGTGCGCGTGTGGGACTCGGCATCTCTGTCTGTAACGGCACGCAGGCCACAGTCATAAACCAAACCTGGAACAGTGTGTGAGTCTGAAATCACCCTTTTATCAAAACTGGGGCACAAACAGCGTGGAGTGATTTCCCAGAGCCTTAGAGACTCCTGCTCTTTACAGGGTTAAAGCCCCTAGAGAGCAGGATTATTCTGGATTAGGGTTATTTTGAGATTACCGCCTGAGATTTGAGAGATGAGAGGAGATGAGACAGCCGGAGCTGCGCGAGCCCGAAACAATGTGACATGCACCGTGATATAATGATTTTTAATTTTGCTACAGTAAAATGATATCACAAATGTGCACTTTAACTAATCATTATATGACAAGGTTTAAAGAGGAAGTGTGTAAGGTTTGTCGCCTTTCAAATCCAAACAAAATAACACACAAATAATTACTGTTTCAAACAAGTTTCCCAAACACTGCCCCGCCCCTATCTGGCATTGGTTGAACTAACATGTGGCCCCGCCCCCAAACCAACGCCATTGGTGGAGACAATAATCTTTTACCTTTACAAAAGAACCAAAATACAAATATTTAACTTCATAATTATCTCTGGATATTATTATGAGATAATTTCTAAGATAAAGTATTTTAACAAATAAATATAAATTCTATTATTAAGCAGTAAGATTTTATAGAGTTTAGGAAGTTATTTTATATTGCATCATCTTTATTTCTTCTCTGTTTTATTTATTTCTACTTTTTTAAAAGTTTTTGATATATTTTATCCTTTTTCTGATTTAAAATGTTTTTTAAACCCGTTACAAAAAAATCCCAAACACTTTGAATAGCACTTAAGCTTTAATATAAATCCAAATAAAAGCCAATATTTTTAATAATCATGTAGACTACAGACAATTATTTAATTTTTATATTACAAACTATCTATTTCATCCATTCAACATGTCACAATAATGCTGTTTCCTACTCAGTTTTCAATTTTAAAAATATTTTTAAATAAAATGTTTGATATATTTGATCAGTTTTTTTAATTATTTTTTAATAATATTTTTGTTTTATTTTATGTTTTTTTTTTTTCAAAGTGGTTGGATAAAGAACAATGAATTTACAACCATGTTTTTACATTAAATTTTTTTACTTAATTTCACTTTATTAGTGCATTAATTTATAATTTATTGGAAAATTTACAAGTGAGTGAAAATTATTTACACCAATTTTTTTACATAATGCACATTTTTAGGTTATTTAGTAATTTCTTGGCAGCAAAATACAGATTCTAATATTTTTAAGAACAATTTAAGACACCGCCACATCAGAAGCCTTCACTTGAAACCTCCGACAGTGATGTTTGCCTGAACCGACCCATGCAGCGTAACCCTCCACCCTGATCTCTGACACAGCTCAGGTGTCATAAGCGGGATTGTGTCCAGATTACAAGGCAAAACTGGGGCAGATGTGCTGATGATGTCATCGCAAGGCCACCCCAGGATGCCTCAGACAAACAAGGTGCCACCATCCACCCGCATGAACACTCAGAGAAGAACAGAAGAGAGCTTGTTCTGGGACTGGGAGACACAGTTAAAGTGTGCTTGTTCGTGTCCATCCAACAGGAAAACAACTCTAGACAAAAACAACCATCTGGACAAGCCCCAAACTGCCATGGAAACAATACAAATAACTCCATACAACAATATAAGTGATTATGAACTTATGACGTGAAATACCCATGACCCATTTTAAAGAAACTCCTCAAATTTGAGAAGAAAGAGATCTTTTGTCTTGTGAAAAAAAAATAAAAAAATTTTTTTTTTTACAATTTATGTACAGCTTTCAGCTTTGGTTTTGTTTACATTACAGCTTCTTTACATTGTTTAGATTTTTGTTTAGAAATTATGATTTGTAGATGCACTTTTCTATTAATGTTCATAATCATAACAGTATCTCTCATTGGCTAACAATAGGTTTGAATAAATAAAATGACATAATATTTTCACAATTAGGTTGGCTAAATAATGTCAGTATAATAGTATTATAATATTATTTAACCTTAAAATTAAATAGGTTTTACAGAGGCTGTATTTGAGTCTCAGACTGCACTCTACTTTTCCAGCCATACTCTATAAATTACTTATACATTAACTAACTAAATAAATGGTCTGTCTGACATATTACGTTATCCACCACAGTAGAACAAGCGAAATGGTCTCTAAACAAATAAATCCAACTGTAGTTACCTTATCAGAATCGAGGTATGGCTCCGTTTGGCACAGTCGGAACAGGAACGATTTGGGATCCCGGCAGAGCGTCTGTCTAGTGGTCAGAAAATACGTGCCACCGACGTTCAAACGGACCCACTTTGAGGATCTGTGGTTAAAGGTCTGTACCGGAGCCGGTCGCCGGCAGACGTGGCCGCTGATCTCGCCCTGAGTGTCGGCCATCCTGCGCTCGGTGTTCCGCTGGAATGCGTAACGCTGACCGCGCGCCTCTCCAGTGACCAGCAGACGGCGCAGAGAAACACCCCTCACTTTTGTTTTTAGGATCAAGACACTGAAAAGCCACAGGCTTTGTTATTTTGTTATTTGCGACATCTAGACACACTGTAGCGTTGTGCGATCGAATTTTTAGGGATTCGAAACCGAATCATTCTTTTGAGTGACCCCTTTTTAGTCGGTAGTTTTTTTAGTAATTAGTCATATGTGATTTTAGATTTGTTTAGTATTTAAAATTGGAAGCCTGGAACAGTATAGTCTTATTAATAATAATGAAAATAACTAATTTCATTATAAACATTATTAAAATAAGTTTTTTTTTTAATATTAAAAAATAAAACGATATTAATAATAATATTTGTGTCAGCAGTAATGTTAGGACAATGAAAGTCAACACCTTATAGTGAAAAATAGCAGTTTTAACAAAATGAACGTAGAATAAGTTCTTAACTCGGTTGTGAATAGGTTGAAGCGAATCGTCCGAACGAACCGATTCGACACAAAGATTCGGATTTATCAATACTACAGATTTCAAAAAGAATATCTGGATTTGAACCCGCGTGAGCAGACTGTCTAAACAACCTTTTTTTGCAGATCATATGACGCCTGTGATTTGCAAATGGATTAGGCACATATATTTGTTTTTATGGATGGTTGAGATTTCAAATGGGATATTTGGTATTTTTACTATAGAGCGCGGTAAATTCATATCTTAATTAGAGGGTCTAATTGATTTCCCTATTTGTAAATCTGGCTTGTAAATAAATATTGTAAATTCATATTATATATATATATATATATATATATATATATATATATATATATATATAAATAAAAGTACGTGTATATTTATTTTAAATGTTTTAATATTAATATATTATATATAAGTTTATTTATTTTTTTTTTTTTAATATATTATTTTTATTTTGTTTATTTTTGTTTATGCAAGTAATATTTTTTCTTTATAACGTAAGTGGTATATTTAAAAAAAAAAAACAATACAACTTTTCAAACAGATGGAGGAAAAACAGAGAGACTGTGTTTGTTGGCCTAAAACCCTACATGCTTTATTTCAGTTCTAGGTTTTGCCGAGCGCAAAAGGCCGACAAGAAGAATACACACATTGCCTACAAGGGCCCCACACACACACTGTATCTCACACACAGACACACACACACTCACGTATGCACGCGCACACACACACACACACACACACAGACAGAGACAGAGACAAGCGGGGCCGTGCGCACACAGGCATTAAATTATCAGAAATGAGCCAATCACTGCGCAAATAGAAAATGTATATGATATAGTAAGAAAACAAAAGCAGTAAAATATCATAGTTTACAATAATTCTTCACATTCAAAGGCTTTACATTTTCAATACATACACAGCAAGGCCCTGGAACATGACTTCAATCCAAATATGCTTTCATATATTAGAATTTAAATAACACAGAAGCCAGGCCAGAACGGAGCGGCCCAATAACCTTATACAAGAATAAAAATACAAAACCTGGATCCTAGAGTCACCTCTTTACTCACCTCCCATTTGCAATATTACATCAACTGTACATCACAGTCATCTGTTACCGATCAGGAAGACACGCACGCACACACTCAGTCTGTCGTCTCACTCACTCCACAGACTTCCTGTTAAAAACGGCCAAATGAGAGGAGCCAAACACACACTCACGCACACACACGATCAGATTGCCCCTCCGTCACAAGCCTCCAATCAGCAATGCATACCGTCACAATGCAAGCGCTTTAAAGGAAAACAGCTAAACTCAGTCGGGGTCGAAGGGGTGACGAATTACCCTCTCAAACCACATTACCCATGTGGCTTTTGCGGCGGTGTGGTGCCGTCTCCCGGTGCGATTTGAAGGTAATGTGAACATGCTGAGGAGACGTTCGACACCACATCCTCCAATCGGCATCAGCAAGACCAGCTACTGCAGCCAATAAGGGTAAAAGGACCCGCCTTAACTCTAGACGCAGACTAAAGCAACACACTCCCATTTAGATATCTGTAAGTAAAGAGCTGAGCGTGTGTGAGCGTCGAGCGAGAAAAAAACAGAACGTGTGCGCTTGTTTCGCGACAGACAGGTAGAGATTGCACGATTTTTAGTGTCCGTAACCTGCATCGCTTGAAATCGATGGAAAGACTTGCGTAATCGTATAAACGTGTGGTTTTCTATGGCTTGCCTGCATGACATGCTGACCACGGCCTTGCTGCTTTTGGTTGTAAAGACTCCACCCTCGGTGCGCGAAACAACTGAATCCGAACAGAGAAGGTGTCTGGGAGTGACGGGACTGATATATGAAGAGACAGAAAGACAATATATAGCTGGAGAGAGATGTCTCTACAGGGGCGTGTCCCTGTTCTGTGATTGGTTGGAGGGCTGTGGCCAAAGGGGGAGCGCTGTAGTCCTATAGGCTGGGGCTCTGGTGTTTGTGGTAGATCTTCCTCCAAACTTCCTGGATTTTCTTGCACCATTTGTCGGCGTTGCCGCTTGGGTCCATCAGATAGTATGTCCGGTTTGGCTAAGGGAACAAAGCACAGTCGTTAAATATCTGGTTTAAAACATGCAAACGTTGTATGAGAAGATAATTGGGATTGCGTTTACCGTGTGAACAAAGAAGGTTTTAAAGTTCTTCGCTTCAGGCCGTAGTTCAGGTGACCACGGAATCTCCCCTTTCAGAACTTTATTGACCGGATCCACATAGTACAAGTGAGGACCCTCGGTCAGGAGCAACTGCCTCCGCCGTGCAAACAGACCCTACACATGTACACAAAAGGAAACATGAAACGCAAATAACATCAACTCTTTTACTAAAGTAAGCTGATCTCTGGATCTTTATCTCTGGATCCTCTCTTATTGCTTGAGCCAGAGGTTTAATAAATAATGCAAACAAAGAGGGACTTAGGGGGCATCCCTGGCGTGTCCCCCTTTCCAGGTTAATTGTTTTAGATAAATGTCCATTAATCTGTATCCTGGCAGCTGGTGAGGAGTATAACATTTTAATACACTTAATACATTTTTCGTTAAAACCGAATCTTGCCAGAACCTGATACAAATAATCCCACCCAACAGAATCAAAAGCTTTCTCAGCATCTAGACTCATCAAAACCGTACTTGTATTTTCTGTCATAATATAACTCATTATATGTAGCGTTCTCCTTAAATTATCCTGTGCCTGTCTACTTTGCATAAAAATACAGTTTGATCTAAATCCACCAACTCAGGAATAATGCCCTCCAATCTCTTAGATAAGATAGAAGCAAATCATTTATAGTCAACATTTAAGACTGATATCAGCCTTTATTATCTACAATCATCCGCATCCTTTCCTCCCTTAGGGATGATTGAGATGACTGCTTCTTCCCAAGACTGTGGGATTTTCCCACCTTTTAGTATATAATTAAAGCAGTTAAGCAAGAACGGGTATTATTTGGGATCTGAAAGTTTAATACAATTCAGGTAGATAACCATCTGTGCCCGGTGCTTTATTAAGCTTTCAACTTTAAAATTGCGCCATCTAGTGACTCACTTTGCGTTTGTCCACTGGGCCCATTTTTAAGATGAGGTTATTCTCCACAAACTGGTGCCTGTTCAAAACAAAAGGACAAAATGCTTACCGAAAGCATACAAGGATGGAAAGTCACATAAAAAGACTGTGTATTTGTGTACCATGGGTTTGCAGCACCCTGCTTGTCCAGTAGGATGCGTTTCTCCTCGTCGCTGTATAGTAGGTCGAGCTCCATGCTATTACTGTCCAGCTCATGAATATGTATAAACTGATCCACACTAGGGGAGGGGTTATATGTAGGTTGACTTGTCTCTCCTGTGAAGGGAACTGAAGGGGCGTGGCCAGGCTGTGCCACCTGCATACAACTGAACTGGCTCAGGAGATCATCATACTGAAAACGAACGAGACAATGAGATTAATAATCATCCCAATTTCATATTTTCTGAGGGATGATCTACATTCATATTTTCTGTTGACTCACGTTTCCATAGCAGTCCTCATCATCCTCAGACATGGCAGGCAGATACGCTGTTAGTTTGGGTGGAGTTTGCAGATGGATATCATCCCAACCAACTGTCTCAAAGAAAGGGTGGGACTTCAGCGGTCCGTAGCCGCCCATCTCCTCACAGCCAATCCGCTTGCACGGCTCCAGTGACTGTGAAAACAAGACAACAATGAGTGCACAGCAGATCCACACCTACACTATAAACAAAGATTTATGATTAAATAAGGCTGACCAGAAGTTGTTCCACAAGGTCCTTAGCTTTGGGGAAAAATTTCTCAGGAAACTCGTACTCGAGTTTTATAATCTTCTGAAATATTAGATACTCATTCCTGTGATGGATTAAAAGAAAACAATGATTAGTGGCTGGAGGCTTACACTTCATCACATGGACAAAGTAGATGTTAGGGATGGATTATGATCGTCCAACTAGTCAATTAGTGAAGTTAATAATAAGTGTTCTGCACTGCACTGTAAATATTGCAATTTAAAAACACATCTGCATTCTGTTTCTTTATTAATTACACTATATGTCGCCATTTTTCTCTTTCTTTATGTACACTCCCATAAAAGTTTGGGATGAGAAACATTTCTTTTAAAGAAATAAATGCTTTTATTCAGCAAAAAACATTGAATTGATTGATTAGTTACAAAAGATTTCTATTTTGAATAAATGCTGTTTCTTTGAAGAATCATTTACACTGATAAAATATTAATATTTTAATATTTCTTGAGCAGCAAATCAGTATATTAGAATGATTTCTGAAGGATCATGTGACACTGAAGACTGGAGTAATGATGCTGAAAATTCAGCTTTGATCAAGGAACAAATATCATATTCAAATAGAAAATTTAGATTGTAATTTCACAATACTACTGTTTTTACTGTATTATTTAAAAACATTTACAAACTTTACGCTTGTTTATATGCTGCAACTACTCTGAAAAAATATTATCACACTAATAAAACACTTTATAACATAGTATAATTTGTTAATATTAATGCATTAGCTAATATGAACAACAATAAACAAGCATTTATTAACTACATAATTAACATTAAGTTACATTAATTAAATGACACTTGAATTAAACACGATCATGAAAATAATAACGAACAAACGGATTGAATTACCATTTACCTGAATTAATGTTAGTTATTGATGGCTCACAAGGCGGCATAAACTAACATAAATTGAATCTTATTAAAAGTGTTACTAGCACAATACAACTGCAGCTTTAATTCTGTGCTGCTCATCTAGCCGTTTATGAACACAAGAAAACATTGTATGTAAACACACCATAAGATAAAAACAAAAAAATTAACTAACCCAGCTCTGAATGGTGGCAAACCAGCAACAAGTTGGTAGATGATGCAGCCTAATGCCCAGAGATCCGAACTGCAACAAGAAATAAGACAGTTAGGATAAGTATCTTTAGCCAAACCCTCAAATAAACCTCTGTTCTTGGTCTTGCTTAGTTAATGCACAAAATGTCACCTGCATTCAGAAGAAAAACCACTAAATAAACAGCGACAAACAGCATCTCTGAATTAGGCCCGGTTTATTACCGATGACAGCATTTCAACTGCACACCATGAAATATTCATCAGCTGTGTTTACCTCTTGCAGGCAGATTTCTCAGTCAGTAATTCAGGAGAGACGTACTGAGCCGTACCAACAAATGAGTTTGCTCTTGCTGCAGGGGAGACATCAGAATGATAATATCACTTAGTAAAAGCACTGTCATAAGAGGATACTTCTGTATGAATGTTTACACTGTCAGAGGACGATTGTTATGCAGTGTATGTGTGTTTTACCCTGTTTGCTGTCAGAGGACAGTTGTTTGGCCGTGCCAAAGTCTGTTATTTGAATGTGCATCTCCTCACTGAGCAGAACATTCTCTGGCTTCAGATCTCTGTAATAAAAGCACAATAACACATAACTCAACGCCACACAATAAAAAAAAGAAAATGGAACAAATAAAATGATTGATACGGACACCTTGAAGACAAAACCTACTGACCTGTGGATGATGCCCTTCTGATGCAAGTACTCAAGAGCACAAACTATCTCAGCTGAGTAGAAACGCGTGCAGGTCTCGTCAAACGAACCTATTTTTCGAATGTATTTCAGCAGTTCGCCATTTTTAGCGTAGCTCAATCCAAAATCTGACAGTGCATTCAGGAAAGCATTCGATTAAATGCAGTGCTGACATTAGACAGGTCTTGTGTAGTAATTTAATTAATTGGTCAACATTGCGAGATTAATGCCATTGAAAGTAATGCCAGTTAAAAAAAGTTTGTGACAGTTAAAAAAAAAAAAATAGACTGATAGTAGATACATATACGTAGTACACATATAGTCTCATTTTATATAACAACTCAGCTTTTTCAGATAATTCTTTTTGTATATTTAAGTGTACGGCTGGGTGGTATATAGAGGAAATATTTCCATTTTGCTGTCAGACTTCAGCGAACAAGCACTGCCGCACACGTGCGCCAAACAGACAGAGCTAAATTAAATGTGGGCGCAATAATTCTGACTAAAAAATACATTTCGCTGAAATATTTGTAGTTGGACAATAAATGTGGCATGTAGAATTATAAACCTACAAGCAAGTCTATTTTTATGATAGCACTAACCGTAAAGTGACTGTAATGGGGTAATCAAAATGGCCTAACAACTCTGTGCTTCTTGTTTTTATTTATTTTCATTTTTATTTCAGTGAATTTAACTTCTGCTTTAAAAGCCTTATTTTTGTTTTTAGATTGCAGTGTTAGAATGAAATGTGATTTTAACCCTTTTTTGCACAGTGTATAAAGGCTTACAAGGTTACATTCACTTTATGTGTTTTCATAGCCTTTAATATAAATTGTTTTATTGGACAAGATTGGGCGGTAAGTGAAAAAAAAAGAGTATATTTTATCTATATTTTTTAAATACAAATACAAAAAAAAAATACCAAGATATATACTGTATGTCGCAAATCGGGCGAAAAATACAGGGATATTAATTTTTGCCCATATCGCCCAGCCCTATTTTAGTGCAAAATAATATGTCATAGAATATTTTTTAAATATAACAGAAATATTTTATATATTACACAAAATACTGGGAAAAAATACTTTTTGTCAAAAAATATTATGTAATATACAATGATAAATATTATATATATATATATATATATATATATATATATATATATATATATATATATATATATAATATTATGTAATTTAAATGTAAAATAAAGTGTATTAAATATTAAAATTCCCATATTAAAACTCATATATACATTTATTTATATAAATCTGAAATAATTTTGTCTTTTTAAAAATAATTATAAGAAATAATTACAATTTCTTCACAAATCAAGATAACGTCAAATTGCACGTTTTGCTCAAAGCAAACAGTGTAAATGACCGTGTGAAAGAACATACTGGCTGTATTACACTTCTATTTGAGCAGAATATCTCCAATGTCTCGCTAATCTCCCAAAGACATGCCAGGTTTTTCAGCTCATCTGGGCTTTTTCCATAATGTAGAGAGAGTGCATGTACATGATTGCCAGGTAGGGAAGAAAATATATCACTTTAGGAAAAAAAAAAAAACTCTTATTGAGGGGTTTAAACTCTTGAAATCTAGCAACATCAACCATGAAAGCATTTTATCACACAGCCCTAATATATTGCACAATTAAAATTTTCAGGCAAATATTATGGCCACCCTGCTCTAGATATGATCACTGGAAATCTATATCGCTTAAACACTAGTTATGTGAAGGATACACAGCTTCTCTTCATCCTGAAAAGTAAAGTAGAGCTTGACAAAGAACGGATGATCCAGGTGTGACATGATGTCTCGTTCTCTCTTGACATATTGCGCTTTGTTCTCCTTCATTATATGGCGCTTTTCCAGGATCTTAACTGTTGAAACACATGCAACAACACTTTTCAGTACAGGCTCATATCTAGAAGTTCATGTCAAAAGTAATACAGATAAACGTATGAACCACAGGCTGATAGTATAATGACTTACTTGCATATTCCTTCCCCGTCGAGTGCTCCTTTGCTAAGACAACCTGTAAGCAGCAAAGACAGCAAAGGTTAGTACATTAAATGAGTAATACTAGTGGAGGTACATCAGATGTGC
The DNA here is from genome assembly GCF_018340385.1 of Cyprinus carpio. Classification (NCBI taxonomy): domain Eukaryota; kingdom Metazoa; phylum Chordata; class Actinopteri; order Cypriniformes; family Cyprinidae; genus Cyprinus; species Cyprinus carpio. The sequence continues at coordinate 20,778,970 of NC_056620.1, forward strand.
ATTGATGTGTGCATGTCATACGGTTGAGAAAGAGCCTTCTCCCAATATTTTGCCGAAGCGGAAATCCTCGGGTCTCTTCTTGCGAGGCTGGGTGGGCTGGGGCTTTGGTGCCTGTCCCTCCATGCTGTTGCCGTGGAGACGGGGCGTGTCCTGCTGGCCTCTTACCATCGATGGACAGGAGATGAGAACAGAGGAGTGGAGGGATGCAACATCATACTGATGAGAGAGACACAGAGACCAAGTCTCACATTACTCAACTACTGCCTCTGAGATGAAATTACTACACACTTTAAGACAATTCAAACTTTTTAGCATTTTTTAATATTTAAATTATAATTCTTTTATTTATTATTTTCTAAGTTTTTGAATATCTTAGTTTATAGAATATTTACATAAAGTCATATAAAATGCTAAAAGGTTAATTTATACAAATATCCTTTAAACTATATTAATTTTGCTCTAAAATATTAAAATATATATATATATAAAATAATTATTTACTCATCTATAAACTTATATTTTTTAAGTATTAAGAAATATATATTAAATTTAATGTAATGCTTGTATGTGTGATGCCATTACTGTAAATTCATGTTAAAGGGTTAGTTCACCCCAAAATTTAAATTATTTCATTAATGACTCACCCTCATGTCAATCCAAACCCGTGAGACCTCCGTTCATCTTCAGAACACAGTTTAAGATATTTTAGATTTAGTCCGAGAGCTTTCTGTCCCTCCATTGAAAATGTATGTACGGTATACTGTCCATGTCCAGTAAAAGGTTCCGTATAAAAACATCATCAAAGTAGTCCATGTGACATCAGAGGGTCCGTTCATACCGTACATACATTTTCAATGGAGCTTGTCAGAAAGCTCTCGGACTGAAATTAATGACATAATAATCACGGAACTGGCTTTACTGATGAGACACGCAATTTTTGGGTGAACTAACCCTTTAAGTGCAATGACATCACTCAGATTTGACAGCAAAGTGCCTAACTTAAGCAGGACAAGAGCATATGGTTTATGTACAGACACTCTAGATATTGATAATTAACAATTCTAAGGCTCACCTAGAACACAAATGATTTAACATTTATATTTCTATAATTGAAAACAGTTTATTCTTGACTTTAGGTTTTTAATTAATGAGAATTGTAATACTGATTTTAGATTTTGTAATTATTTTAAACAACTTAAATGTGTGTCTCTCCTTAAATTACACTGGATATAATAGTGAAATTCTTAAAAAGGGAACTAATAGACACAGCGAATCCATATGGAAGGTCTTTCTCACACAATGCTGGATATAATAATCACTAGTTTCCTGTAACTACAGCTCACATTATTCGTAATCAGCATTCCTAGCTAACGAACTTCAAACCACCTCAATAAAACATGAGTCACGTGTCAACAAGAACTTCAGTCAAACCTCCAGCAATAATCACGTAACTACCCTTACCTCTTCTTTGCAACCAATGCACCACAATATTAATGCAAAGCACTCACTGAGGCTCATGCAATATTGATAATTACAGAAATAACAGACCAAAGTTACTTTGAAAGATCAAAGCATGTTTACATCTTGATAACTCTAAACCAGCTACATACACCGTTTAATATGATGTGCCTCAAAATGACCACCTATATGAGCCTGATAATTCACTTATCATATTCATAAAGGTTTTAAACCATCTATAATCTATACAGCATTATACTTGGTAACAATCAACTGTCAAAAGTACCTGAGAAGGTGAAACCTTAAAAATCTCAAAGCCACTTTATAGGCCGCAAATCTGAGTCGGTTTATTTTTCAATAGAAATAACACACTTAAATATACCAATGATAACACAGACATGTTAATAAACAGCTACGTATATACAGTACTGCTAAAATTCCTTTAATTATAGATTATAATGACAAACTGACAGCAAACATAGACGCTAAATAACCTGAGGCGACTTGTGCTAGAAGCGCTAGTGACCCAAAAACCGCGTTTTAGTTTGTCAGAGACTCAAGAACAAGCCCTGGACGTTCATTTAATTAATTCTTAGAGACAAAAATGATTCGCGTACATTTACAGCAGGTTTAAGACGAGCAGAAGCAAACGCCCATGTCGTGAGTTAGCGGTCAGGCTAACGGCTAAGAAAACAAGCAAGTTCATTTGTTGACAGAATTAGCTCGCAGAGCTAACACACAACAATATGAGCATTTCCCCACGCGGTTCTTTTAAAAATATCAACATCGAGCCTAATAATTAATTCAGAAATCCCTGTACAAATTACGATAAGGAATAAAAGTTGACACTTCCTGGTTAATAGGCTGGCGCTTGTTTTGGGGGACTAGCGGGCTAATGATGCTAAAATGCTAAGCTAAAGGCTCGGGTCGCGAGCGTCCCGCGCCACCCCCCTTAAAAAAACCCGGTTACAAGCAGCGCGCGCGAGGCGGCTTCGAGCCCGCGCTCCCCAGACGCTGGCGGTACTCACGATCTGACTCGTGGCTCTTGCCATGGAAGTTTTCCGTGGGTAATTTATTTGGGATTAAATAATTGTGGAGACTGGAGTCATGGCCGCCCGCTCTCTGCGCCTTCGTTTCACGGCTGTGACGTCACGCCACAACAACGCTACTGCAGTTATACCCACTTGGTCGAGAGGGGAAAAAATACCGCGCGCCCCCAAACGGCGAATCCCCCAAAAAACCCCGGATCTACTGTATGTGATGTACGTGTTATGGAAGTGGTTTTGCAACTTTGGGTTCAGCAGGTTCGTCTATCACCCACTTTCAATGTTGGGGAGTAACTAGTTGCATGTAACCAATTTACTTAATTTAATTACAAAATAAGGTAACGCTTTATTTTAAGGTCTCATTGTTACACAAGTACTTATTATTATAATAACAATAAATTATTCATAATTACATGCAAGTAACCCTTAGTCAATCCCATGAACATTACATGTAGTTACTACTCAGATTTTGTTTTAAAATAATAAAATGTATAAAAATGTGATGTTATGCTTGTATGTGTGACGTCATTACTGTAAATTCATCTTAAGTTCAATGACATCACTCACATCTTCCTTCAGAAGTTGCAGTGACTGCTCTAAAATATGAGACAGCTATGTTTCAGGAGTTTAGGAGACAGAATAGGGCACATGCTTTTTCGATAATGGTTTTATTTACTATTTGGGTTTATGTACAGGCTTTATTTTTTAAGTTTAACTATAGTATATATTTTTTTTCAAAAGCCATTGTTAGATGCCAGTGTTTCCTGTCATAGCTATGCATTGATTCACAGTTCAAAACATTAGAAAAGTAATCAGATGTAATCAGTTACATTAATAAAGTAACTGAAATAGTTACACTACTTGTTACATTTTAGATCTGGGAACTTGTAATCTGTAACCTATTACATTTTCAAAGTAACTTTCCCAACACTATAACATTCCCATAACACAACATACTTGGCATGGTTTTTGGACACTGTGGTAATATCATGGTCTTTGGAAATAAACCATGGTAATGTCATGATTTTCAAGGAAGTCTAGGGAAAATATAGAGAGAAACAATGTAAAAATGTGAATAAATAAATAGATAAACAAAATAAAAATACATGAATTGTATAAATAACAAAAATGAACAACATAGTAATATAAAAAAATATATTTAATTATATAGAATTAAACTAAATTATTTAAAAATAATAAATAATACAAATAACTTTAAAATAAATGAATAAAATCTAAATAAATTTGATAAATTTAAATACAGTATAAATAATAAACTATAGTTAGTGGAAAATTATTTCAGTATTTAATACTAAATATTTTCAAAATATATTTTAAACATATGTACAATACAAATTAGGCCTTTATACATGAAAAAATATAGCTGTCTTTAAAATTTTAGGATGGGGTCCCTTACAAAGGGATGATCATATTTGGGTCCATGTTAAAATATTGAAAATCCTTGCCTTGGAGTAGTATATACAATAGATTAGATTAGATTAGATTTAACTTTATTGTCATTGCACATGTGGGTACAAGGCAACGAAATGCAGTGTAATGTATAACAATAATGTATGCATGTGGTAATCAGCCCCAATAGATATACATGTAAATAAACAAAATACGCAGACTGGATTGAAAATGGCACTCCAATTAATAAAATTGCTAGTAAACCATACTCGAATGCAGCAAATGCCATTTAATATTTATTTAAACATTTCATTCTGCTTATAAACATGTCAATTATTTTTTGCAATAATAAATGTGTAACAAAGTTCGTAGATCGGGAAGAAGGAGGCGGGATCCAGCGAACATTTAAACATAATTTTAATAATAAAATAAACACAAAACTGAAAATAACGCGACAGCCCCTCACTTACGACTGCTGCGCACAATCAAAACAACATAAATCCAGGCCTGGTATTACTCTGGTTTTGTTAACTTACAAGTTCCATATCTGCAGCCATCTGCAAACACACAGAAAACAGAAGTTTGCTCATGTCAAGTAAAGGTCAGTGTTACTAAATCAGTGACTAAACATCCTTCTTCCCCAAATGTTACATTTTAAGAATACACAACTCGAGACTCCTCATTTCTTTCATCATCTTCCCCTTTACTCTTCTGTTCTTTTTTCCTCACCATCATCTTCCTCCTCCGATGTCTCATCACTGTCATCGTCCTCAGCCCTGAGTGTATAAACACACACGGGTTACTTCAGCTGACTTTCATTTTAACATAAATTTATAACAGAATAAGAAAAAATACAGAGTCTCACTGGACTGGTCTGTTGAGATTCACAAAGTCTCTTCCTGAGTCCACATCGAAACGATCTGGACAAATTTTAAATAAATACACACACACAAACATCAAAGTTAATATGTTCAAAACACTTACAGTACATTTGACTATTTTAAATTACCAACTCGTACCTATATCCTCTTCCTGAGGGGTGGCACTGAGAAACTCTTTCTCCAAAGCAAGTAGTTCCTCTTCTGATTGGCTGGAAGCGTAATGCTCTAGAAGAGTCTTATTCAGTTCAAAAAATCCCAAGCCCCACTTAAACTTCCTCAGCAGGAGCACAGCAAGGTCACGAAATCCTGATGCATTATCACAGACAAACAAATTCAACATCTAGCAAATTTGCACAATTTAATCTCAACTGCTGTCATTTAACATGCACTACCGTTCACAAATTTGGGATTTTTAAAAATGTTTTTAAGAACAGTCTCTTATAGTCACCAAGGCTAATAAATATTTGATCAAAAATACAGTTAACAGTAATATTTTGAAATATTATTATAATTTCAAACAACCATTTTCTATGTGAATGTATTTTAAAATGTAATTTATTTCTGTGATCAAAGCTGAATTTTCAGCATCATTACTCCAGTGTCACATGATCCTTCAGAAATCATTCTAATATGCTGAGGTGCTGCTCAACAACATTTCTGATGATTATCAATGTTGAAAAGATGTTTTGGTGATTATTATTTTTTTGTGAGGTGTTGCATTTTTTAACTATTCTTTGATAAATAGAAAGTTCAGCATACAGCATACAGACCTACAAAACACATAAGACAGAATAGCAGCAATAGAGAAATCTATAGCTAGGAGCTGCTTAGCCACAATGCAGAAGGTGGCGGCATAAGCCTCGATGCAGGACTGCTTGCACGGCTTTCTGTAGTTTACAGGGTTTGCTGCGACCAAGTATGGCAAAAGTCTCGGATGTGAGCCAGTCATTTTGCTGAAAGGCGTGTCTTCGAGTCGAGCCCATGAACAGTCAATCACAGCTAGACCACCCTTTGCCACAATCTCCCTGGAAATTAAAAATATTATTAATTAAATACTGAGACAAATGTTTGTGTTTTTTCATTTTTATCTACAATACCGAAAGTTTAGGGTCGATAAGATTTCTTAATGTTTGTGAAAGAAGTCTCTTCTGTGAACCAGGCTGTATTAATTTGATCAGAAATACTGTAAAAATGTGAAATATTATTACAATTGAAAATAACTCTTTTCTATCTGAATATACTTTAAAATGTAATTTATTCCTGTGATGCAAAGCTGAATTTTCAGCATCATTCAGCATCTTCAGTGTCACATGATCCTTCAGAAATCATTTTTTTCATTTTGGGGTGGAGTAACTCTTTAAGATGAATCGCTTGATGTATTCCCCAAAAGTCGCTTTGAATAAAAGTGTCTGCTAAATGAATAAATGTAAAAAAAGCCTTCTGAACGGTAGTGTACAGAAATGTTGGGATGAGATTCACTATTGAACATTACTATAAAATTGTTAGATTTCATATTGATGATTGTTTGTAAGTGTGAATGGATTTTAAAGTGTGAATGGTAGGTGTGAATGGATTTTAAAAAACAAATAATGATTTTGTGATAATGGCCCACCTGTCTGCGGGTGTAACGTATTTGATTCCCATCGGGCTGAGTATCAGGCCACTGAAGCGCTGGTTGAGTCGCAGGCAGCGCAGAAAACCTTTCCTGGCCAGCTTCCGCCCTGTACACCGTTTCGGGTCACAGTGACCCAGATCCCACATGGCCAACTGACAGGGCAACTTCACACCTCCTGCCGCCTCTGAATCCACATCCTCACTGACTGAAACACACACACAACTCCATTATACATAACTCATGTCTGTCAAGCTTTATTACAAAAATATTAAAGAGAGTAACAGACTTCATGACATGAACCTAAACTCAGATGTTTCAAAAAGATGACATTACATGCATCCATATGATCAACCACAGCTATGACAGACCTTGCAGAGCCTCATGCATCTCCTCTGTGAAAGTTTCTAATGACTTCCCCTTCCCGTGTGTCTTTGCCCTTGTGAACCGGTTGCTCACATTTATTGTTTTTTACGTCCCATGTGTGAAACCCACCTTACTTTTGTTTTTAGGAACAACTTTCACGCGTGTGTAATGGATTGATTGTATTATACCCTATTTAACCACCTTACATCTTACAGCACACCAGTAATGCATCTACTTTACACTAAACCATGGCATAAATTATAATGTTTCTATTATTTTTATTATTATTATTTTTATTATTTATTAAACATTCATTCAAAATACAAGTATGATAGAACATATGCCAAGTAAAAGAACTAGGGGTTCAAGGATGACCAAACAATTACAAATCAAAAAAGAAAGAGTAGAAAAATAAATAAATAAGAAAAAAAATACAATAAGCTAAAATAAAAAAAATAATAATAAGAAAACAAATTACACAACCAAAACCTTTCTCTTCCCTCAAAACATAAGATAATAGTCAGATAGAAATTATACAAAAACACCAAAAAGTGAGCGTTTCTATTATTTTAGATCAAATCCTAAAGATTTATTCTGACACGCTGTTTCGTGAGGCCAAAACACGGTGACGTAATAAAACATGGCTGTTCTTAGAACCAAGCATAAAAATGTACTTAAATGATATAAAATCTAATATTATCCTCCTTTAGTTTCGGTTGTAGAATAGAAATATAAATTTTAAGCACAAAATTATGAACCAGTTATACAAAGCACACACATAATTATCGATAAAGTAAAAACGTAAGAAGACTTTTATTTTGGACAGAATGACACCCGGATGCAGCATAAAAATATTTTTTGGTTTACTGCGATCGCCACCTCTCCGATATTCACGAACGTTTTAATGAATATTTGTATTTGTGTTTAAATTAAACCGCAAAAAGGGACACGGTTAGGTCTAATAAATGTTATTCTGTCGGATATCTCTTAAATGTAACATCTTTTCGCTATAATTGATGCATTTCGCAAGCAACACGTTCATGAAACATAACATCTTCCCATCGGTAATGTTTTCAGTTCAGTCAGTCACGCCGTCTGCGCTTGACTCAGCTGTCAACTGAACAGAGATAAATAAGAAATGTAATTATTCCTCACAAACCCCGCTATTTGAAGAGTTATGGAGTGTGTATATTTAAACCTGTGCCTGTATCTGACAGCTCTGGGTAAGTGTTACAGATGGAGGCTTGTTTTATTGCATGATTAGATCATCAGATCAACAAAGCTGCATGCGGAACTAAAACTGTCCAGCGAGTTAGTTCTCAAAAGCCTCTTTAAGGCTTTACACGCAGGTTTTGTGTTGTTTTTAGGGGGGTTAGTTAATAATAATGTCAGTATCCTTTTTTGGTGTTCCAGTGGCTGTCACATCAGGAGGGAAGATGAAGATAGTGGAGGAACCTAATACATTTGGGTGAGGTGTCCTGCAAACTTTAGATTAAATATAAGATGTATTCATACAACAGACTCTGAATCTTCATATTCTTCTCACTTTGATTTTTCAGGCTGAATAACCAGCTGGTGCCTCAGAATAATCGACTGCAGGCGAAGATCAGCCCGTCTCCAGTGTCTGGACCTCCACATCTGCACAGACTGGCAGGAAAGTGCTACAACTACATTGAAGACATGTCAGTAATATCTGAACAACTTTAAAAACCATATTTAAAAAGCATATTTGCTCAAAATACATACATACCTTTATTCTATACTGGAGACTGGGGCTAGTTGTCACAGAGGCTAACTATGAGGTTTTGAGTCCAACATTTAAAGACATAAATGCTTGTTTTCAAGTTGTCACATGTGTTTTAAAATATAAAATTATTACAGTATTTTTTGGTCAAAACTTTCGTTACGGTTTCATGATTTATTTTGCATTTCATATTTGTTTTACTACTTAAATTTTACTGGAAGTTTCTGTTGTGACAACATGCCCTGCTAAAGAGCAACATTAGTTTTTTTTGTCCTGCAGTTATTGTGGAAATGTTCACAATATTTACTGAAGTGAAGTGACAACTAGCCCGTGTCTTGAGCTATACAGGTTCAGCGATGTTGATTGCATTATATGGCTTTTTTTTTTACTTTTTCATGAAAGAATTTGTATAGAAGCTTGTTTCTGCCATTAAAAAAAAAAAAAAAAGTAATTGCAACATTTTATCTCACAATTCAGATTTCTTTTTTTAATTGCGAGATGTGAACTCACAATTACAGGTTTATTACTTGCAGTTGTGGGGTATAAATGCACAATTGAAAGAACACAAAAGTCTGAATTGTGGTATAAAAAGTCACAATTACCTTTTTTTTTTTTTTTTTTTTATACGATGGCAGAAACCAGCTTCCATAATAGTAATTGTGTGCAGTTAAAAGAAACTGATTTTTTGCTTGTTTTATTTTTTAGATACAAATACGTATTTTGTCCATTTCATAATGTGACTCAGCATGAACAGAGCTTCAGATGGAATGCATACAGCGGTATACTTGGGTAATAATTTTCATAATTTATTTTATTATGCTTTATTCTATTTAGTTTAGCTTAAAACTGTAAATGTGAAATCTCTGCTGTGCGTGTGTAGTATTTGGCAAGAATGGGAGATTCAGAATAACACGTTTACTGGCATGTGGATGCGTGAAGGAGATTCATGCGGCAACAAGAACAGACAGACCAAGGTCTGTATTACATGAACACACAGTCTTTGTGTTAACTGTAATGTGAGTTTATGGATAAGTTATGAATGTAGCTGTATCTGTATGCATATTTTCTGCCAGTAAATGGTGACGTGTGATGCATGTTGAGATGTTATGTCTATATTCAAGGTTCTCCTGGTTTGTGGGAATAGCAGTAAACTAGTGAGTGTTTCAGAGCCTCAGACGTGTGTTTATTCACTGATATTTGAGACGCCACTAGTTTGCCATTCACACTCCCTCTTAGGTGAGTTAATGTCATGTGATTACAAAAAAACTAACCCACAAGTTAGTTTAACACCTATCTACAATAAACCATGTCTGATTGTTTGCTTGTCTTTCAGTGTATCCGGTTTTGAGTGAGATGTTGCAGAAGGAGTGGGATGAAATTGCTCAAGCTCGATATGAAGATCTCATCACAGAACAGGTGACACACAAACACACTGTTATAATCGTCATGCATCGGAGAACATCATAATAATAGGCATTTGTGTGTGTTCAGGGTCATAATAAGCTGCTGAAGGAGCTGTTTGAAGAGGCTGGTTTCCTGAGAAAAGCTCAACAGCCGAAAGCAGAGAAGAGCACGACGTCACTCACACATCAGAGTCTGCAGCAGTGCACACAGGTCAGACAGACAAATATTTAGTCCTAAATTTAAGATTTATGTATTGCATATAACATGTCCATCAAGTTGGATTTCATTTCATTCAACGCAATGAGATGCATATTTGTCAGTCATACAAAAATACTCACCTCAAATAATCAAAAAATCATGGAATAGTTACTATTTGCATTTATTTAATTTAATTTAATCATTTTTTTATTGCATTAATTCACATACCTTAGAATCAGTTCTTTGTCAAAGAATTAAATGTATTTAGTTAAAAAGTATGAACATGGCTAAAATACGGCTAACTGTGGAGCAAGCAATATTTAGTTAAAATGTATGAGTTGTTTCATTTATTTTATTAGTTTATTTTAACCATTTAATACAAATAAATGGAATTTTTTAATGCAAAACTTTATAATTCAAAATATATCCAAATTTGATCAAATTCATAAATGTTAAATTTAGGTCTAAATATTTTGTCCAGGACACATTCCGCTTTAGATTTGCTTGTGAATTCAACTTTTTGTTGTTGTTTTTTTCCACAGGAGTTTGTAAATCAGCGAGCAGAGATAGAGCGGCTACGATCACTTCTAACACAACATAACATCTCCTATCAGATGAAAACAGGTGAGACATGTATGCACTTCTCTCCTAATGACTCAGTGAACACCAAAAAGTCACTTAAAATGACTGAATGCATCAAATCGTTTCTTTATATATACATAAAAACTAAACATTTCACAAAAAGTAGTTTATTGACGACCTTACCGTGCATTGCTAGTGCTCAGACAGGTTAAGTGCACCAACTAAAATCTTCCTGCTCTTTCAGACAGGACACGGGATCAGGGTCCCTCACCCTTCCGGGTCCAGCACCCCCACGGTGACACCGGCTTTATGGCTGATCTGCACTAACATGCCCAGCAGGAACACAAATCATGCAGCTAAACGTTCAGGAAGAAAATACTGCTGTGAGAGAATGTATTTTATGATGTTTAAATATTTGACTTGATTAAGCATAAGCTGACAATGTATTATGAAAAATAAAGTTTGTATGACATGACAATGAAAGTGTTGTGCTATCATTTCTTAAAGTTGACTTCATTTAGTGCATGAAAAAACCTTAATGTAGATTAAACCAGCTTTTTCAAGACCACAAATGTGAATGGAGTTCTTTATTTCATGTGTGTTCATCATATTTGTGTTATTATACTTTTTTATCCATTTCTGAGTGGAAAAAAAAATTATTGCTGTACCTTTAAATGCAAAAGCTAGTTGTTTATGCTAACCTTGTTTCATTATGAAATCGAGACTTGAATTCATGACTTGGATTTGTGCGTGTGGATCCAGTATTGAGGTTTGATTCATGAATGAAAAAAATTTTTTTTTATTATTGTTGGTGGTTATTTTTTCTGATGGAGGGGATTTTTTGTAGTATTTTTTTTTTAACTGGAACATAATTTAAACGCAATTTAAATAAGTATAACCTATTTAAAATAAATACAAAAAGCAGTAGCGTATTTAACAAAAAAGTATTTTACTACAAAACCAAATATTTCAAGAACTATTTTGAGTGATGACTCGTTTGATTGATGAATCATTCTGTGAATTGTTGCATTAAAATGAACTGTTCGAACGAACCGATTCGCTACCATGACTCGAACGTCTACTTGTGATTTGAATCACTAGATGGCAGCATCCAAAGCGTTATCTTTTTCACATTTCAGCACAGTTTTCTGCTTTGTGTAAACAAGCCAAGTATTTTAGCCAATATAGCTCTGACATTTACACAGAAATACCCTTCTCTCACACTCCAGGCTTTTATTTGCTCCTGTCCAACTCTCCCTTTCCTCTGCTCTGACCGTCACTAGACAGCATTAGCAGAACAAACAGCCCACATCCAGCTCAAACCGCAGATCACAGACAACACCCTCAAGCAATCCGTGTCAGGCCTGTGGTTTCTCTTTGGTAGTAAATAAATCAGATGTAATATCTTAGGATGTAGCCACTGTCTTGTTAGAAGGCGACCGAGGCAGAAGAGAAGACCTTCAGAGAGTTCGGCTGAAAATGACCAGACCGTGAAAAAGAAAATCCAATTACACAGAGACAGCCGAGCCCACCCGAGAGCAAATACATCTCGATTCTTACTTCTCCTTCAGCATCTGCCCATGCAAAACGCGCCACCGTGATTGCTATGCAGTTCCTAAGGTGTTCTGGTTTTAACCCTGTGTGGTATTATGTTAAATTTCCCTGATACGATTGTTCTGAGTCTAACTGAGTCTATTTGGATTCAACACAATTCACCAAAAATCTTCAAAGAATAAATAAATAAATAAAATAAACCTTTAACATCAATACTTCTCACACATTACAAAAGAGCAAAATAAGGACATATTATAAAAGAATATTGTAAATATCATTTTAATATATATCTTCATATATTTTTTTTTATTTGCATTTTTTTTTTTTGTTGTTGTTGAAGCTCAAGAAATAAAATGCCCTTTTTTGACACAGCACATATTTCTTTGAATAAAAGTGTCTGCCAAATGCATAAATGTAAATACCCTCAGAGGGTAGAGAAAATGACAACAAAATACATAAAACGTTTAATATATGTGTGTGTGTGAGTGCGCGTGTGTGTATATATGGTGTGTATATATATATATATATATATATATATAAATTTTTTTTTTTATATATTTTTTTTTTTTTATTTTTTATTATTTATTGGGGGGGGGATTTATTTTTTTGGGGGGGGGGCAAAATATATTTTAAACATATATATGTTGTAAACAGTGAAACAGTAAAAGTTTAAAATATATTTTTCACCTTCATATATCAAAATATACTATAAAATATATTTTAATATATTTCAGAGGCGAGAGAATACATTTACAATCAAATGGATTTATAATGAGTTCATAATGTTCAACTTTTATATATATGTATATATATATATATGTATGTTGTATTATATTTTGTATATAATGCCCCCCCCCACATTCCACAACACTTTGCAGGCACATTCACGTCTCTCAAAAATGTTTTACATAATAACAAAAACAACAATCATAATAACTATTATTATTATTATTATTATTCAGATTTTAAAAATCACATTATATTAAGAATTATTATACTGTTTTACTACTAATAATAGTTGGTATTTCTAATTTAATTATTTGTAATAATTTATTATTATTATGTGTGACCTTTATATATATATATATATATATATATATATATATATATATATATATATAATGTGTACATTACATCATCAGTCTCTTCAGAATTTCAGATGACTCATAAAACTCCCTAGTTAATATCGAACAGCTCTGAATGGGAGCTTAGCAAACCAACGAGTACTTTTCCTCCTAAAGCTGTTCAGATTGATTTTTGAGGAAAACATTTAAAGCTGACGAACACAGAAAGGTCAGCGCTGACGCTTCCGTCAGGCTTTTGTCAAGGCTTCAGCACCTGTCACTCAAACCTCAGGTGGGTAATTAAGGCTTTCATCTAATTAGATCCAAGCAACAAAATACAGCAGTGACATTCAGCGTGAAATCCCTGAACTTCACAGTTGTCTTCTGGTGATTTCACGACATCACAGGAGATGAAGAGGACAACAAACATGCTGGAGGCATGTCTCTTCAGAAATGCCAGGAGATTTGGTTCTCAAGAGATCCGTGACCTGCTGAAGGCAGTCAAGGGCTCTGGATCAGGGATGTTCAGCGATTACAGGACTGGGAAGATCCTCAAAGACAGCTGAGAGTGTGAGCTGCTCAGTTCTTAATGAATTCATAAAAGCAGGTCTACACACCAAATCTTTGGATTTGTTTTTTGAGGAGGGCCGTCAGGCAGTAGAGCGACGGAGAGCGAGATAAACGGGTCTCTGTGGAGATGCAAAACACAAGCTGTGAGCAGTGCAGTTCAACACACTGTAACCGTGATGTTATTTCAGTTACTGAATCACTGAGCACACTCACTAAACAGCCACCGATAAAGGGATTGTTATGTTTACATAAGATTATTATATAAAATAATATTATATAATATATAATAATTACTACATAATAATAATGTAATTATTCCCATAATGATTTCAGATTTAATATAATAAAAATAACAATTAAACATAAAAATAATTACTATTATTATTATAGCACATAACAAAAACAACTAATTTATTATAATGTGCCACTTTTATAATAATTGTAATGCAATAGAAATATACATTTATTTATTCTTATTATTGTCATGTGGTTTATAATAATATTAATTAATAATGATTATTATTATATTTTTATTATTATTATTATTATTATTTCTATTTTAATATAATAATGATAATTTAATACAAAATGTTGACAATAATTCTGATGATTTTTAATAATTAGAATTTATTATGTTTATTATTATTATGGCACATAATAACAAAAACAACAAACTTAATAATAAATATTATTGCTATTATTTTACTAATCTAAATAATAATAGTAACAATAATAGTACATTGCTATATTATAGTATATTATAATATAATATAATTTTTGTATTTAGATTTAAATAATAATAGATCATTTTATTGCGCGCCAATTTTTTATTATTATTGATAATTTTATTGCGCGCCAATTTTTTTATAATTGTAATTAAAAAAATTTTATACATTTTATTTTTGTAATTTAATTATAATTGATTGTCATTATTGTTATTATTCTTAACAATAAAGTGTTTATAAACATTTTATAATTGTATATTTTTTTATAATAATTGTTAGCATGTGCCACCTTTATAACAATAATAATATTAACTATTATTATTATTACTGGAGGATGAAGTTTACAGTTGTATAAGATTAATGCTAAAGTTGTTGCACCTTACCTCATAATGCTATGTCTAATTAATATGAAATAATTATTGTGCAATATGTGGGCTTGCTGGGCAGACATTAGTAACAGTTTTTTACATTTGAGCCCATATTTTATAAGACATATTGTTCTGGGAAAGAAAAAAACACGTCGACCTGGATAAAGTGAGGAGACAACAACTTAAACTAGGACAAAAAGTGTGAAGCAGAAGATAAGAGAGGCGTAATGAAAGGAGAAAGAGGCGTAACACAAGCAGAGGTGAGATTATTCTGTATTTAGGCTTTCAGACGCTTCTTGCTGCTGTTCTGAATGGGAGGAAACATCACCATAGATTTACTTTATATCAAGTTAAAGTAGCAAAAGAAGTTTTTAAATTTCAGTTAGTTTGAGGTTTAAGGCTTTGATGATTAAGTATATATCTTGACTGAAATGTAAAACGCTTTAGATAAAAGCATCCTGCAAATGCATAACTGTTGCACTCTCATACATAATAAAGAAAAATCACAATTTAGTATGCAAAGAAATGTTAAACAGAAGACCAATCAAAGCTGAAGTATGTAAATATCACAGTGATGTCATCATTGTCAATTAGGTTTTAGATAACGGACATTTTAAACCAATGAATGTCAGTGGGGGATTTTGATACACGTGAAAGTATTTGTTGTGCTCCGTTGTAGTTATAAACTTCATTACTGTATTTCATGAGAATAATCATTGAGATTAATGAGAATGAGAGAAAAAATATATGTTTTGATCCGTTGTAGTAATTGTGAGTTATTGTTAAAAAAATGAAAGATTAAGATGCTTTTTTTGTTTTTATTAAAATATATTTGTTGTTCTGAGTTTTAGTATATAGTTGTGAAGGCAACGTGTCTCTTCTGTTTAGTTTAACTTGATGTTCTAATATAAGAATTATTTATAAAAAAAATAAATAAGAAAAAACTAAAAAAAAAAAAAAAAATCAAAAACAGACTAATCTAATAAAAATGACAAAAACACAACAAAATTACCAAAACTTAAACAAAAATTAACAAAAATTAACAAAATAAGTATATAGATAATATATATATATATATATATATAGATATATATATATATATATATATTTAAATAATTACTTAAATGTTATCAAAAATTAACAAGGAAACAAAAAAAAAAGTTTTAATTTCGTGTAACAACATATACTGTAGGCTATTTCCAGTAACATTTATTTTATATTTTAATTATTTAATTAATTATTTTATATTTTATTAATGAAGTTTTAATAATTTATTTACTTAATAATTTAATTATGTTTTTTAAATATATTTTTTTTAAGTATTAAAAAAAGCTGTCAAGGCAATATTTCTCATTTTCATTTAGCTTAACTACCAAAATAAATAAAATCAACAAAACTATAGACAAAAAAAAATAATAATAATTCTAATAAAAATGACAAAAACACAACAAAATTACTAAAACTAATTTTAAAATAATGCAAACATTCAAAATATGAATTCAAAAAATTACGATAGCATCTCAATAACACGCATTAGGGGTGCACAGGAATGAGAACTTGGGTGAAAAAAGTGCTTTAGTGTCACAATGCAAAGCAGATCTAAAAATAAGTTTGATGTTCTGCATTAAATCAGGGGTGACAATGAAGCCTGAATGACAGGACGCTGCTGGCTCGAGGGGCTCTGTGATCATGTGGCCGCTGGATGAGCGCATCTGACATCCCTAAAGGGACCCTGGATGCAGCGAGACACAGACAGCATCCGAGAGCGGAAACGCAATGAAGTAGGTCATTCATGCATAGATACGCACGCATGCACCCCCTCCCCTCCATCTCTCTCTCTCTCACACACACACACACACACACCAGCTCCGCGTGCTCCAGCGGCTTCTTTCAGAAGCACACAAAGACAGCAGAACACACTCAGCCGGACGCATGGCAGAAGCGGACCGCTTTTCCCACATGAGTGCAGGATGTAGAGAGCTGGAGTGCTGAGGAAACTCATTTTTTGATGATAGATCATCATGGTTTTTTGGATGAATTTCTAGCAGGGTTGAGAACAGGACGCGGTGTTTGGATGCAGGAACATGAGGGAGAGAGACAGCAGGGCACGGGCAGGTGAGTTCAGCTCATCACTGACGTGTCTATTGATTTCTTTTGTTTGGAGACGCTTGGCTCGGACCTGCTGCACTTGCGCTGTTGGGCACATCGTGTATTCATGTGTTTTTGTTGTTGTTGTTGATGATTTCAGGGTCAGATGCTGTAGGTGTGATTGTTATAATAACACCAAAGCATATGAAGTACAAAAACAGACATGGTGAAAAAGGGAAAGGAAGGCGAAAGAGAATAATAAAAAAGGTAAAATATTGAAATTAAAATTAAAAAATAATAAAAATGGAATGAGAATTAATTTAATCTGATGCTTTTAGCATTTAGATATTTGCTGTTTGAATGTAAACATGAGTTTGCATGTTTGTGCGTTGTGTGTGAAATGAATGTGATTTGTTAGGGAGGTCAGGTCAAAGGTCACCTTCAGGTGTTGACCTTAGGGTCAGTTTCATATTAAGGGAGGTAATTATGTTTAGTATAGTAGATTGCTTTCAAGATGCATCAATACAGAGAAAGCGAATTATAGATTTTACACTCGGTCTGAGATTTAAATTCAGTCTGACTAAATGTATATTTTGCATTTTTATTTATTCATGTTTACGGCTCATTCCCTGGGGATCAAACCCATGACTTTAGCGTCAGTGAACTGAATATGCAATTGCAATTGAATTTATACATTTAAATTAGATTTTTAAATATTAATTGTATGTACTGGCATTAAATAGAATGAAATTACAAGAAACTGCTTTATATGTTTAGTATGTATAATATATGTAATATCTTATATATGTATAAGCAAGTTATCATACAGACAACATATGGGCAATTTCCAGAACATGCCACCTATAGAAAAATATTTTTAATTTGCAATTATTTATGTATAATAAATATTTCATATATTATATTTTTAAATATAACATTATTGTATGAATTAAATGTTTTTCCACAAAAATAATTATTTATGTATAATAAATATTTCATACCGCCTAAAAGCCATTTGAAAATTTCCTTTAAAATAGCATTTTTATTCGGCTGCTGTGTTTATGTTAGAACTTTAATGTCATGAATAGTTTCTTCTCATTGCCATTAAAGTGAAATAACTTAACATAAACACAGGAGCTTGATAAGATAAAAATGCTAATTTCAGAAGAAAATTTCAGATGGCTTTTAGAGGGTTTTGCATCTGAACTCTTCATATATAGAAAATATGAACAATATATATTACTGACATATATTAAATATATTAATGACCTTTTTTTTTCTTGTTTATAATATAACAACAAATTCATGTCTTTAATTGTAGTGGAAAAAACACTGCATTTACTCTAATTTAAAAAGTCAAAGTCTTTATAATGGAGCTAATTAACATTAAGACATTTTATAAGTTTACATTCCTGCCAAATTTGTTGTTTTGCTGGATTCATGTGAATTTCTTTGAATTGGAATTCCTTTTCCTGTCGTTCCAATTCAATATCTATGTTGCAGCCCAATCAATTCAAATTCCATCTCATGAACTGAAACTGAGACCATTTCTTAATTCTGGCTTTTGCTCTGGCGGTTGAGCTGAATGAAGGGCCAGAGAGAACGGCTGGTGGTTTAATGCAGTAGAAATCAAAGGCTGGCAATGACCTCTAGAGAAAATGAGAATGTTCCTGAATCAATTTCTCATTTGTTTCTCAGTCAGGGGTTAAAGTGGGCAGGATAGCAGGGGTTGGGCTCATCAGAACTTCTGGCAGGTCATCTTAAGGTCGTCTGGCATCTTCATCTGTTGTTGTTGTGGTTGTGCAGCGCTGATGCTCACCCGAGGGTCTTCACTATGCATGATGCTGATAACGTGAGGCCTCATATAGGTCACTGCTTTATTCCCGTGAGGAGCTTGATTCAGTTAGTGCCCTTTGCTGTTGTTGAAATATTCACAAAGATTTTACTGAGAGCATCAAGCCAGGTACAAAAACAGAGTGTAGGTAGAGTGTTGACGAGAGGAAAGAAAAGAGGACACAGACACTAGAGAGAAAGAGAGAGAGAAGAATAAAAAGAGAAAGACAAATGATGCCAACAAGGAGCTCTGTAATACCAGGAGAGAGTTCTTCGCCAGGATGCAGTTCCTCTTGAAATGAGTTTGTGTTCAAACAATAGTGTGTGTGTGTGTGTGTGTGTGTGTGTGTGTGTGTGTGTGTGTGTGTGTGTGTGTGTGTGTGTGTGTGTGTGTGTGTGTGTGTGTGTTTCTCAGTGCCCAGGTGGGGGTTCTCTCAGCGGGACGGGGCAGTGGGACGGGCGGCGCTCCGGTCGGGGACATGCAGGCGCTGTCAATCACATCTCTCTCCGCCTCGGAGCTGGAACAGCAGTATGAGCTGATCGCTCCTTTAGGGAAGGGCACCTATGGCAAAGTCGACTTGGTGGTGCATCGGACACAGGGTGAGTCTGTGTAAAAAATGAGGGAGTGGCGTTCCGATTTTCTTTTTTATGAATGTCCTGCATAGCTGCTCCTCTCCATGCAACAGAAGTGAATGGAGTTGGAAGCTGTCAAGCCCTAAAAATGTTTCAAAATAATATTATGATAGTATATAATTATGCGACAAGCCAAAATTTAAATTACTATTCACTGAAATCTAAGCTGTAGCTATAAGATATAAATCTCATTTACCCATGTGCAGGGTTATTATCATTAATTAAAATCAAAACTACATACATTAAAAATATTTTTGTTATTTAAAATAAACCTTAATTGAAATAAAATCAAATTTAAAAAAATGTAAAATACTAAAAATATTTGCAAATGCAAAAATTTTCTGTTATTTCATTTAACCTGAAGTGCTAAAATAACTAAAACTGAAAAATCAATCAATCAATCAATAAAAAAAATTAGCCATAAAAAACAATAAAAATGTAAAAAAAAATTAAAAAGGAAAAGTAAAAATATAAAAATAAAAACAAATTCAAAATATCAATAAAGAGTTTGAGTTTCACTTGGTATAAAATAAACAAAATAAAATAAACTGAAATAAAATACAATAAAATATAAAAATAAACATATATTTCAGCTAAAATAATTAAAACTGAAATAAAAAAAATTACATAGACATTTAAAAAACTAATAAAAATAACAATCACACAAAAATAGAACTTAAAATGAAATAAAAATGAAAAAAAAAAAAAAAAAAAAAAACCTAATTGAAAATATTAATTAAATGTATATCAACGATACTAAAACAACACTGGACTTCACTCTAAAAAATAAAGGTTATTGGCATCAGTGGTTCCATGAAGAACATTTAACACCCATAGAAACTTTTCATTCCACAAAAGGTTCTTTATTGTGGCAAACGTGTATTTAGACTATTAAAATGTTCTTAAAAACAGTGTGAGAATTGTTCTTTTTTGGGAACCAAAAGTGTTTCTTCTGTGGCATCACTGCAAAAACCACTTTTGGAACCTTTATTTTTAAGATGTACAGTATCATATTTCATTCAGCATTATTTTGTGTATTTGCAGGTACTAAGCTGGCTCTTAAGTATGTGAGTAAGAACAAGACGAAGTTGCGCAGTTTTCTGCGTGAGTACAGCCTGACGGCCGCGCTGGGCTGCAGCCCGTTTATCATCAAAGTTCTGAACGTGCTGTTTGAGACGGAGGACAGCTATGTGTTCGGACAGGAGTATGCACCTGCAGGAGATCTGTTCGACATCATCCCACCTCAGGTACCACAGCACCTCGTTATTAACACCACCATCTTTACATCGCAAATCACATTTTTAGTAATGCATTTGTTGCCTGTAGCACTATCAAAAATTCGACAAACTCAACTGACAAATAAAAATCATTTTTATGAAAAAATCATTAAGAAGGATTAATTCTATTTTATATAAAGAAAAAATAAAAGCAATTTAAATGAAAAAAAAAAAAAACTATTAACAATATTGGTTAATTTAATATTAAATATTTATACATCATTCTAGTATTAGTTTACAACAAGGGTGTCCACGTTTTTTTTTTAAAGGAGGCCAGATTCGATGATGTGGACACTCTGAGGGGCCGGTTGCTTCTCCCTTTATGACATTAGCTTGAGTTTGGTTGAGGATGTAAAACTTTTCTCCACATTTTTGAGGATTTGTTCAGTATTAAAAAAAAAAAAATTATAAAAATGCCCGGGGAATATGCATAGCAATGAATGCTGGGTATCTGAATTCTGAAGACATCTGTGGAGTACAACAGGCACATGCACATGATCCAGCTTTCGATTATGGAAAACTAGGTGGATCAAAGTCAACTGCTTACTCCCTTACAGATTAAGAGCCTGTGCTGTATTTCTCTCTGTATCTCCTCCGCTCTAAACTGTGGTTTGTGTCTCTGTCTCTGTCCAGGCCGGTTTGCCGGAGGAGATGGTCAAGCGCTGCGTTCAGCAGCTGGGTTTGGCTCTGGATTTCATGCACAGCAAGAGTCTTGTCCATCGGGATGTGAAGCCAGAAAACATTCTGCTTTTCGACCGTGAGTGTCGACGTGTGAAATTGGCAGATTTAGGTATGACACGGCGGGCAGGCAGCCGGATCAAGCGGATCAGCGGCACCATCCCATACACCGCCGCCGAGGTGTGCCAGGCCTCGGTATCGGAGGGAATCGTGGTGGCGATGACCCAGGACGTGTGGGCATTCGGAGTTCTGCTGTTCTGCATGCTGACGGGAAACTTTCCGTGGGAAGCGGCATTGCCTAGCGATGCATTCTTTTCGGAATTTCAGCGATGGCAGCGGGGGGCATTTCCTCCCGGCATTGTTCCCTCCCAATGGCGGCGGTTTTCGGACGATGCATTGCGCATGTTCGGTCGGCTGTTGGCGCTGGAGCCAGAGCGGCGCTGTGGGGTTAAAGAGGTCTTCTACTTCCTCAAATACGACCTGCTGAATCATCACCGCCGCAGAGCTTCCTGTAGGGCTTCTAGGGGCGGTTCCGCACGTTGCTCCGCCCACAGACACGCAGAGCCCTCTCCACCTTCAGGAACTTCCTGTCTACGCCCCACCCCCCTCAAACGTAGCATCCTGTCCGAACCGCATTCTTCTAGGGAGGAGTCCTCCAAAAGCCCGTCGCCCAACCGCCAAGACAAGAGCAAAGTAATGATGACCACTCCTATTGAGATTTGCGTATGAAGCCAAAACTGGATACAGCCGCAAAAAGGTAGCAATATTGCTTCAGAATTACTATTGGGAAAATGTTTGCACAGGAACGACAACGTATTTCATGATGGAAGTTCATAGAACGGCCACGAATGTCAAAATAGCAAACTATTACAAGGTGACTTTGAAACCTAGCTAATGTAAACTAAAAGACATAGCTTTGGTAGGTCACTTTAGCACTAGAAATGAATCCGTTTCACTAGGAAACCGTGGTGAATTAATTCAAACTGCTTTCATTTTAAAGGAATAGTTCACTCCAAAAAGAAATGGAAATTCTGTCATCATTTACCTCATGTCATTCCAAACCCTTATGATTTTCTTCTTACTCAAAACATGGAAGAAATACTGCATGATGGATCCTGAAATTACATAAGAGTACCATATTCTGAGTCCTCTAAAGCCATATGTTAGATTTATGTGAGGAAAAGTCCAAAATTTAAGTCATTATTGACCAATAAGTCTACAAATTGTACCTGTAGGAGTGCAGCAGCTGGGTCAGTACCCTTAAAGGGACAAATTTGTTCTATTTTTACCACTAAAAGTATATTAGTTCTACAGAGTAGTATATATTGTACTAATATGAACCTTTTATGGGTAAATTAGGTAAATTAATACCCTAAAGGTAAACTTGTTGATTGATTTTTCTGAAAGTTGAAGATGCATTGCGTCTGGTCATTGACATCAGGTCTAATGTATCTAAATGTGTTGTATTTGAATTGAATGACCTTTGAGAGACACTGCATGAGGAAAACATTTCAACCCAGTTTTTGGTCTGTTTCTCACTCAAAGCTGATCATCATGTGGCTTTGCAAGACTTATTTATATATTATATATTTTATAGTTGTATAGTAATCGTTTTATTGTGCTTTTTGTCTTTCTGGGAGCAAGTGTTATTTTATTATCATTGACACTATCATTACAGTTTTTGTTGATATTTTGAATCAGATTTTGTTTTTCAGATTTTCTGGATTTAATTTTAATTTCTGTTCATGTTTTAGCATTTTTTTTAAGATGTCTATACATATTTCGTTTTTAGTTTTAGTTTATTTAATTTGTGTTATCATGAACTTCAACCTAAAGTAAAAGACAATGAGAACTTGATTGGCAACTTTATTGTATATTCAGTTAATGGATTCTTTTATATTTTTAGATTTAAATGACATGACATGAAGTAAATGATGTTAGGTGAACTAATACTTTAATTATATATAGTGGCTTCTAGGGCTGTATGATTAATTAAAATAAAACCATAATTGGTTTGGTGTGATGATCAAATTTTAAAGGCTGTGGTTTAAATAAAATGAAACAGAAATAAAAACAAAATACACTTATTTTTAATAAATACTTGGTTTTTCATTTACTGTAAAATAACAGTAATATTAGTAAACTTATTTAGTTATTTATTTATTTATTTATTTATTTATTAGTTATAATAATAAAAATGATAACCAATTAAAATATATATATATATATATTTATATATATATATATATATATATATATATATATATATATTAAAATATATATATATATTAATAAATAACACAATGTTTGGACAAATTTTGTGGCCCAATCACAATTTTTGACTTTTATCATAAAATTGCAATTTAATCCAAATCGCACAGCCCTAGTGGCTACCATATTATCATAAGCACTTAACTTTCTTATAGTGCACTGATACTCAGAGTAGCTCACTTAAGATATGAAGATACTAAATGCAATCTTTTCTTGGTGGATCATCATGTGAACTTCAAACCAGCCTTTGACAAATCATACATGTGCACCAATAGAAGAATAAGATATATTTTATACTGGATTTTTTTAGTTTTACGAGACAACCGGATGCCACCATCACCTGGAGGAACTTCCCAAGAGACAGAGGACATTTTAATCAGTCTTCAAAGCTTCCTCTCCTGAGTTTTTTAAGAGTAACAGTCTCCATAGATCACAGGGATTTTATTAAGTCTCTTTGTATTTGATGTGTGCATTCAAACAACTTTCTATGAGATCTTTGAAGAAATGCATCAGGAGCTGCTCGTTTTCCTGGGAGGTTTTAGATAAACAGTCGTGATCTTAACAGCTCAACTGAGACCAGTCTTCTGTGTTCTCATATAATGGGTCAATTAGGTAAGGGAAGCCTTAAGGGATCATTAGAGAACACAAGAGCATCTGCTCCCTAGAACATTGTGACTGTGTTTCGTCAGGTAGTGCTAATTTGTAGCTTTTTTTGTATCAGAGAACAAATGATCAATTAACTCACTTCTACAGACTCTTTTTAGTCTTAAATTAAAGTGTATGTTTACATAGGATGCATTAGATATTAAGGTGGTATAGAGCAGTTTAAGTCTTAATGTTTGAGCTACAATGTTTGTGTTGCAAATGAGCACAAGCAATTAAAAAACAAACTCAAGGACATATAAAAAGAAAAATAAAGCATATTCTGAAGGAGTTCTTTGGTGTAAGTACAAATGAGACAATAACAATCATAAAACAGTTTAATGATGGTGATTTTTGCTCCTTTTTTTATAGGACTGTTTCTTGGTAATTTATGGTTGTTCAAACAACCTGGAATATTGACCTACAATAGTTGGTGTTTTCTATTCAAACTAAAAAAGAGTAAATATATATAAAACTAGATGTTATTAATAGCTGCTGTAAGGATTGTCATACGGTCGTAGATTGTTCTGAATGAGAAACAACTAATTAAACAGATTAAATGCACTTCATCTTTCATGTTTCTTATTTGTCATGTGACCATTTGCAATTTAAAAACTACATCAATTCAGTAGACCCATCGCCACAACATAAATAAATGCATGGATGCAAGTTAAAAAATTTGTGATTTGATTAAACCTTTTAAGTTGGAAACAATAGTTCTGTTGACATAATAATGTTGAACATCACAACAACGTAAGATTGTGTGTCATTTAAAGTCAATTTCTGCATGCATTGATTTTTTTGGTAGTAACTTGCTGAAATTATCTTGACAGCTTTGAAAACTGGGCAGTGGATTTCTAATTCCCAGCATGCTTTGCAGAGGACTGGATAAGGAGAGTAAAAGTTGAAATTAAGTGTAATTTTGTGCGTTTTTTTTGTGGGCTGTGGATTTCTAATTCCTGTGATTTTTTTTAGAGTGATGGATAAAATTGGTGTAGACACACAATTAAAGAGAAATTTTGAAGTAGAAAGACAATTCAAAACAAGTCAATACTCTGTCTTATTTATAACTTTTTTTTTTTACATTATAGTAAGGGGAAAAACTGTTAGTGTTTAATGCTGTTTGGAATCATTTGTTGTTGTTTTTTAGAATACTCAATTTGAAATTTTGTGATTATGCTACAAATTATGTTCCTCTAACTTAATGTGGTTTGTTGGTTCATTAGAAGTTGTCATAACTCAAAAAGATTGATGCAAACTCTTAATTTTCCAATGCATAGGGTATGTCCATCTCTAAACAACATGCACGCACTGAAACTATTATGGCTTTACAAATGAAAACAGTTTAGTTCTAGCTCATCATGTATCATCTGCAGTAGACCAAGCTCCCCTGGTCCGGTTTAGCAGCCATGTGAGCTCATTTATTACACCTCCAACCATTTATCCACTTCAGATAGCATGCCATCACAATGTCAAACTGTTTAAATATAACAGATTCATTGGGTTTTGTACTTGAGTGGTTTCATAGTGGAAATTATTTATGGTATGTGATTCCCTCTATCTTACTTTCATTGTCCATTATCTTTAATCTGTATCCTTCAGTCTGAATGAAGTGATGTTGTAATAAACATCTGTCACAGATAAGAAGAAAACACAGAAGATTACATAAGTGTAGCAAATGGTTTTCATAATTAGTTATATTTTGAGTCTTTCCATTATGCATTATTACAGAGAACGTAGCATATTTATAGTGTATAGCATTAATGAGATTATGGACTTTTTTACAACATTACAGTTTCCAATGTGAATTTAGATATTGTAAAAATATACAACTTTACAGAGAGGTAATGTAAAATGTAAAGCTTTACAGTCTTACAGTGCAAAGCAATGCAAATATTTACAGTGTTACAGTGAGGTTGTATAAATCTTTAGTTACAGTAAGATAATGTAAATCTTTACAGTGTTACATTTAGGTAATGTAAATATTTAAAGTGTTATAGTGAGATAATGTGAATATTTACAGTGTTACATTGAGGTAATGTAAATATTTAAAGTGTTGTAGTGAGATAATGTGAATATTTACAGTGTTATATTGAGGTATGTAAATATTTAAAGTGTAATAGTGAGATAATGTGAATATTTACAGTGTTACATTGAGGCAATGTAAATAATTAATGTGTAATAGTGAGATAATGTAAATATTTATAGTGTTACACTGAGGTAATGTAAATATTTAAAGTATTGTAGTGAGATAATGTAAATCCTTACAGTGTTACACTGAGGTAATGTAAATATTTAAAGTGTTGTAGTGAGATAATGTGAATATTTACAGTGTTATATTGAGGTAATGTAAATATTTATAGTGTAATAGTGAGATAATGTGAATATTTACAGTGTTACATTGAGGTAATGTAAATGTTTAAATAGTAATAGTGAGATAATGTAAATATTTAAAGTGTAACATTGAGGATAGTAATAGTGAGATAATGTAAATATTTAAAGTGTAATAGTGAGATAATGTAAATATTTACAGTGTTACATTGAGGTAATGTAAATATTTAAAGTGTAATAGTGAGATAATGTTAATTTTTGTTAATGTAAATATTTAAAGTGTTATAGTGAGATAATGTAAATATTTACAGTACTTCGGGCCTTTTTTTCCATTCCTGTCTGTTTTGGATAGAAACTGTCTACCAGCCAATGGCAGGGCTCAATGCCAAAACTAATGAAAACACAATTGTTCACTGGATACTGTAGACACAAACAGAGTTTAAACTGGATCAATGGCATCATTCAATTGTCCCTTATTAACATTCCCTGACATTTCACTCAGTCTGTCACTTTATTGCTTACGGCTTGATATCTGTGTGTGTCTGTATCACTACAGAAATGCAGTCTTTCATGCATAGAGACCTTTCAAAGGTGGTTTGTGTGTAATTTTAATCATCTGACAAGAGTCATGCATCATTAAAGACGTGAGATCTGCGGATAACTGACTCTTTTGCTCTCTCGCTGGCCTTTTCTCCCCGTTACTTAATTCATCTCTTTATCCTACTTCGCTTTGCATCATCTTTTGCAGCTTATCTGAAGGTCATTTAAAATAGGTCTCTCTCTCTCTCTCTCTCTCTCTCTCTCTCCCCCTCTCTCTCTAATATAAAACACTAATGAGTTGTTTCAGAGAGTAAAATAATAAATGCACAATTAGACTGCGGGGAACTAGAAAACTAAGTAGACAGTAGATGCTACCAGCCTGACAAAGTGAGTGTGACTGTGTGTGTGATGGCGGCAATGCTTGGGAGCTCATTAAGTTGTGGTGATAAGAGGTGTTCAGATTCAGTCACAAGGGAATTCAAGAGAAAAAATAAAAGAAAGAAGAAAAAGAGTGAAGCGAATAAAAAGAGGACAAAATGCAGATTAGAGCAGAGGACCTCGTTTCCAATCCTTCAAAAATCCCTCAGTAAAGAAACGCATGCAAATGTTGAATAAAACAGCAGGGAGTATTTCATCTCTCTTGGGTGTTTCTAGAACCAGTGCACAATTTACAATGTACTGTATGTTTTGTCAGTCCAAACTATTTTGTCCTCAAGATGTCCATTGTAATCTGAAATATCTTTCTTTGCCCTCTAGTTTTGCCTTTATCTACAAAGTACATGATAGCACAAACTGTAAACACAAACATCACCATAAAATCAAATATAAGCAAATATAATTGCATAAAGACTAAACTATACAGTTTTCTGCATTAAGAATATTTTCTCCAACACATTCTCACAGCAAAAATATACAATGATTACAACGAGTCTTCAGAATAAATGAATGGAAATTGAAAATGACTAATGCAAATGGTGTTCAATTAAAATAATAATAATAAAAATAAATCTTTAAAAAGTCCTGAAACAGGTTTTATTTAATTTATGTTTAACTGTAAGTACTGCATAAAAAATAAAGAAGAATAAAATATTTTTCTAAATAAATATAAAAAATTAATATATAGGAGATGCATTATGTTTAAAAATCTATTATTCTTAGTATTAAACACTAGATTTTAATATATATATATATTTTATTTGTGAAAATGTACTGTATGAAAAAAAATTATTGTACAATGATAATGATTTTTTCCGTGTAAATTAATGTAAGCAAATTGCATTACAGTAATGGAAATTAAATAATTTAGCATTATGATAATGAGAATTCAATTAAAAGAAATACATTTAATAAATTCTTTAAAAAGTCCTAAGTAGGTTTTATTTTTTAAATAGGTTTAACTGTAAGTACTGCATAAATAGAATAAAAATACATATTTTCAAATAAAAGAAAATAAATAAGAGATACACTGTAATGCTTAGTATTAAAAACATTAATTTAAAGATGTATTAAATATAACATATATGTAATTCTTGTATATAAAATGTTTATGCTGCAAAAAAAAAGTTAAACAGCATTTTTACTACTTGAGAAGTGAAAAAAAAAGTTTTATGACATCATAATACTTTAGATGGTTAGTGATTATTTTTAGTTTTTTGGAATTGTAATACTTTAGCTGAGAAGTGCTTAAAGCCCTGACTCGTTCCAAACCCGTAAGACCTCCATTCATCTTCGGAACACAGTATAAGATATTTTAGATTTAGTCATCGAGAGCTTTCTGTCCCTCCATTGAGAATGTATGTACGGTATACTGTCCACGTCCAGAAAGGTAATAAAAACATCTTCAAAGTAGTCCATGTGACATCAGAGGGTCCGTTAGAATTTTTTGAAGCATCGAAAATACATTTTTGGTCCAAGAATATCAAAAACTACTACTTTATTCAGCATTGACTTCTCTCCCGGGTCTGTTATGAGCGCGTTCACCTCACATCCGTTTTCGCGAACGAATAACTCGATGTAACCGGATCTTCTTGAACCAGTTCACCAAATCGAACTGAATCGTTTGAAACGGTTCGCGTCAACAATAAGCATTAATCCACAAATGACTTAAGCTGTTAACTTTTTTAACATGGCTGACACTCCCTCTGAGTTTCAAATAAACCATATCCCGGAGTAATTCCATTTACTCAAACAGTACACTGACTGAACCGAGCCAGATAACGAACGAAACATTGACTCGTTCTCGAGTCAAGAACCGTTTCTGTCGGACGCGTCCGGTTCGAGAACCGAGGAGCTGATGATACTGCGCATGGGTGATTCAGACTGACACACAGCGCGTCTGAACTGAACTGGTTCTTTTGGTGATTGATTCTGAACCGATTCTGTGCTAATGTTATGAGCGCGGGTAAACCGAAGGCTTCAATCAAGGGCAATCATCGCCAATGAAGTCATTACGTCGAGCGCAAAGAACTGGTGAACCGTTTTTCGGCAACCGGTTTATTGAATCAAACTGTCCGAAAGAACCGGTTCGCGGAGAAGAAACAGAACTTCCCATCACTACCGGTGATCCGAAAACCGATGCAACCGGTTATTGACTCGAGAACGAGTCAATGTTTCGTTCGTTATCTGGCTCGGTTCAGTCAGTGTACTGTGAGTAAATGAATTACTCCGGGATATTGTTTTTTTTTAACTCTGAGGGAGTGTCAGCCATGTTAAAAAAGTTAACAGCTTAAGTCATTTGTGGATTAATGCTTATTGTTGACGCGCGAACCGTTTCAAACGATTCAGTTCGATTTGGTGAACTGGTTCAAGAAGATCCGTTTACATCGAGTGATTCGTTCGCGAACCGGATGTGAGGTGAACGCGCTCATAACAGACCGGGAGAGAAGTCAATGCTGAATAAAGTCGTAGTTTTTGATATTTTTTGGACCAAAATGTATTTTTGATGCTTCAAAAAATTCTAACGGACCCTCTGATGTCACATGGACTACTTTTGAAGATGTATTTATTACCCTTTTGGACGTGGACAGTATACCGTACATACATTCTCAATGGAGGGACTGAAAGCTCTCGGACTAAATCTAAAATATCTTAAACTGTGTTCCGAAGATGAACGGAGGTCTCACGGGTTTGGAACGACATGAGGGTGAGTCATTAATGACATAATTTTTAATATTTAGGTGAACTAACCCGCTGAGAAGTGCTTAAAGCCCTGATCTCGTGTGAAGGCACAGTTTTGCATTTTAATTCCTTTTTAAACTGTGGAATATGAAAGTTTAATGCTTTTATGAATCATGTTAATCAAAGTCAAGGGCATACTGTCCTTCTCACGGGTCACTTGAGAAACAAATGATCTTTTGGTTCTTACAGGTAAACATAAACAGACGGACAACCTTTCTGTGACCTTTCGAAAGTTTTTCTTTGACTTCTTTTGGTCTTCATCACTCAAAGCTATCTGTGTGGATAATTAACTTTTCAACCCAGCACAGACATACACAAAGATTCATTATGCAGCTTAATCAAAGTAATTAACTCTGCTGATGATTTCTGCTCAAGTTGGATCCGCTAGAGACCGAAGCTGACACACCAATGCACGCTAACACACTCATCATGAGTCTGATAATGGAAAAGTTGTTTGTTTATCTCATTTTCGTGTCTTTAACAAAAAAGTAATACATAATGTGACATTCCACCTCACCAGCAAGGCTATTAAACGACAGTCTGAATCAAACTCAAAGCAAAATACACACAGTTCAGATCCTGCAGCGTTAATGCTCTCGAGTTTCTCTTTCACACACAAATGAGTCGATTGTTGACACATTACAGTTGTCGTACAGAAATAATGTTCATGAGAGATTTTGTTAATGGTTTTGAAATATCATGAGTTCGCGAAGAATTTAGCTATTTTCCAAATAAACAGATTATAAAATGTAATTTATTCCTGTGATCACAGCTGAATGTCCTGCATCATTACACCAGTCTTCAGTGTCACATGATCCTTCAGAAATCATTCTGATATGCTGATTTGCTGCTCAAGAAACATTTCTGATTATTATTAATGTTGAAAACAGTTGAAACATTGTTTTTTTTAAGATTCTGAAAGAAAAGTTGAAAAAACAGCATTTATTTATTTGAAATCTTTTGCAATGTTATAAATGTATTTACTGTCACTTATATATATATTTTTTTATTTTGCAATGTTATAAATTTGTTTATTGTGAATTATTTATGTAATAATTTGTAAGCATGCTTGATTGTAAACTGTTAGTTTAATGTAATAAAGTGCCATTTAATATTTCCTAGTTTATTATGCGCACACATACAGGCAACCACACACACACACAAAGCAGGGAGTGAGTCTGAGACATTTCCATGGCAACCACTGCAGACAACTTCCAGTTTTGGTTCACAGATGTATTTAATAATAATATCACTTCCCCCTCTCCATTCCTTCTCATTCCCTTGCAGATTTTCTCTCGTGGCGGTCTGAGCAATCCTGTTACTGTCACAGTGAACCATAACGAACCTTTACACGACGTCACAAATCAAAACACCCTGACACATTTAGCTGAGAAATATTTCTGTTTTTTTTATGTTTTGAAAGCATAGCTATTATTATTGCTCATACTGTAAATTCAAACAGACCCCAAACACTAATCAGCTGTAATGTTTTCAAGCTTAAATTATTTTATTATTAATTTTATTATCAAATTTATAATTGCCATCTGATGAGAAATAAAAAAAAAAATACAAATGACATTGATGTTTTGAGCAATTGAAGCCTATGTAAGCGTTTGTGTGATAAAGTCAGCCAGAGCTCCTCCATCACAGTGAGCTGAGCGCTTCTGCTTCTCTTTTCCCATTTCCTCTTATCTCTCCTTCACTTAGCTTCAGCATTGTTATTTTGCATCCTTTAAGAAACCGAGGCATGGCTATAGAGTTAGTGAGACCTCAGGGGATGAGAGAGAGAGAGAGAGAGACGGTGAGCACATTTGTTCTGCCACCTCACACATTCAGATTGTCGTTTTTCAAAATTCCATTTTGTGTAGAGTCATCAAAGACCGTTTACTTTATCAGGAAAAATACGTTTCCGACATTTTAAATGTCTCCGTATCTGTGTTTCCTAATAACCAGGTGGGGAAAAAGGAGGAAATAACCGGGTTTTTCAAGGCTTTAATGGCCAAAGTCAGATACAGCCTAAGAAATATGGGATTATTTAAATCTTATTTAAACTTGGGGTTTGAAAAATTTAAAACAAAAAAAGGTTAATATCTAAAATAATAAGAAATTTCAGATAATATTTTTATGTTTCGTATATAAGAAATTAATACTTTTGTTCAGCGAGGATACATTAAATTTTCGTAAAGTGAAGCTATAAACATTTCAAATAAATACTTCAGCGAGGATACATTAAATTCTTTTGAACTTTCTGTTCATCAAAGAATCCTAAATACAAGTATCATGGTTTCCACAACAATATGAAGTAGGACAACTATTTTTAACATTAATATTAATCAGAAATGTTTCTTGAGCAGCACATCAGCATATTAGAATGATTTCTGAAGGATCATGTGAAACTGAAGACTGGAGTAATGATGCTGAAAATACAGCTTTGATCACAGGAATAAATTATATTTTACAATGTACTCTACTCATATAGAAAACAGTTAATTGAAATTGTAATATTTCACAATTTTAGTGTTTTTACTGTATTTTAGTCAAATAAATGCAGCCTAGGTGAGCAGAAGAATCTTCTACAACATTAAAAATATGACTGAACACAATTTTTAAATAGTTTAAAAGTGTCTGCCAAATGCATAAACTGCCAAAATTATACAGACGATTCTTGTTTCCATTAAGCTCAAATCATGGAGAACATGTTCATCAGATTTGGTTCATGCAGCTCCAGGGCAGTAATTTCACGACAAGCACACTAAATACTAATGTTTAACTCGACTCAAACTGTTAGGCTTATAACCGAATCCCACTTGTATATAGATATCTCAAATAAACACACACATTTTTCCCCAAAGTGGGTTACCCCAGATATTCAGGCTGTTTTTAGATTCCCCAACCCAACAGATGTTCTTCTTCTGAACACATGCTGAAGGTGTGGACGTCACTTTATAGTCAGCACTGACATTAATGTGCAATCTCTACCTTTTTTTGGTGTAAATATGTTCCTGTGCCCCAGTAAATATTAATTTGTTGTTTATATAAATAACATGCAACCATGTATAGCACCTCAACATAATATCAACATGCAGGTCTATACTTGGCATTTAATACTGGTTTTCAAGCATGTTTGGTGTTCACTGAGCGGCTGTCTAGTGTTCAGTCACTAGAGCTTTTGTAAGTAGTATTGTATGTGTAGTGCAATCGATATTTTTGCTCTCAAGATGTGACAAATCATTGGCTACGATTGTTTCCACTTTATTTTCCACCTCAAAAGAAGCACATCGGTTCAAAACGATTTTGTTTAAGACTGATACACTGGAAAACGTTTACTAGTTCACACAAAAGTAGCAATCCTGTTATTATTTAGTCATCATCATGTCCTTCCAGACCCATATAACTTTCTTTCTTCAGTGGCACATTCACGTTTGTGCACATTTAAATGCACAGCAACCGTGGGAATCCAGTGACATAAATCCAGTATGTTTATGGTGATTTTTTTGGAGCTGAAAAGGATGAACAACTCTTTGTGTATTCCTAGAAGGAAATACAAATGTGTTAAGAATAACATGAGGCAGGTGAGTAAATGATGACAGACTTTTAATTTAGTGTTAACTAGTTTTTAAAATTATGTTTGAAAAATAAATAACATCTATTAATTAATATAATAATATAACAATATTAATACTTACTATAATACTACCTTAAATATAATATTTACATTTAATATTACTATTATTTTTAAGTGAGATTTTTTCAATTTTAATTTTTTTTTTTTTAATTTAATTTAAATTACTACTACTACTGCTATAATTCTATGAAATTCTATATATTACAAATATATTATTTACTATTAATATAATTTATGCTATGTTAGCTTTATATAATCTATAAATTGTTTATTTAATATTAATTCATTTTAGTTTGTGTGTGTTTATGCTAGCTTTATTTATTTTTAAGTTAAATATGTTTTTTAAATATTTTTACATTTTCCTAAATTTTAATATTTGAAATATTCTTAAAATTTAAAATTCTCACATCCTCCTTTTATTTTTGATTTCATTTTGTTTTATTGTCATTCACTTTTTTTTCTGATCTGTGAAGCTGCATTTTATGCATAAAAGGTCCTATACAAATAAGTATTATTTAATTGTTTTCAACTATATGAAAGTTATTTTATAATCTATAAGATGTTTTATTTAATATTCATATTTATTTACAAGCTGTCTTATTAACATATTTAAAAAGGATTTAATATTACATTTTATCATTTTCTATTAATAATATAATATTTTTAATATAGAGAATAGAATATAATTATACAATAATATATTAAACATTATTATTTAATATTATTTAATTTTATTTATATTTTAATTTTAAAATTATATAATTTTATGCTAGGTTTAGCTTTTTATGATCTATAAGTTAGACTTTGTATTTAATGTTATGAATATATTCTAAATTATCTTTTTCATGAGAATATATTTTAGCCTTTTTTATTTAAATACTGAAATTACATCTTCAAAATTTATTATTTATGATTAATATAATAATGATGTTTTATAATCTATAAGTTATTTTTGTATTTAATATTTATAATTTTTGAAGTTTTTTTTCCATTAGCTTTAATTAATATAAATATTTTTTACATTGACATTACATATTACTATGAAAAAAATATTTTGCAAATATATAATTAAAATTGTACATTTTTTTTTGCATTTTATATTTGTTTTTATAATCTGTAAATTCTGTAAAATAGATGGATAGATTTTCCAGGAGCATCTTAGATTTCGACATAAAACATATTTTTCCAGTCAGAATAGATATAAAGAGGATGTAAATCTCACTTTCAGAGACTGTGAATTTGAATTTGGATTTGTCTGAACAGAACTTTTGTACAGGTCTGTAAATTTCCAATCTAATTGGATTTGCTCATCAACACTATTCAGTTTGAATTGCTTCTGAAATGATAAAGTTGAAAACCAATAATAGACCCACACCTGACATAGCCTTATTTCCTCTGCTCTACTTTTTATTTCTCTCCCTCTGAAATAAAATAGAACAGAGTCTTCCCATGAGCGTCCTGGGCCAGACAGGAGATTTATTACCCGAGCTGGTATCTGAATGATGGATAGATCAGTAAAGCTGGAATCCCCCATATTTTAGATGGCAGGATGCCCAGAAGAGGAGAGGAGTGCAGGTAAAGTGGAGAAGAGGTGTTGCAGCGCTCCGGCTGTGTCCTGATAAATCTGCACTAGCTGCAGAAGATATAATCAACTCATATAGATTTATTAATAGTCATAACAAAAAAGTCCCCTATATGTGTTTATGATCCCAAAGCATCATAGTGATGAGACTGCCGTCATGTTTTGACTCCTGGTTTTTCCATGGGTAACAGCCCATGCTGCACCTGACCTACATATGACCATCAGTAGTGAAAGCACACCCCCATAAACACACACTTTCTTCGATGGTTAGCACCATTGAACACTTTTGAACACTTTTTTAATAGTGTACACCACACACCATCGTTGTTCCTCAGGTGGATTGTAAAATTATTCACAATTTCCTCAGATTCTACAAGGGGTTCCCAAACTTTCGCATGCCGTAGTACTTAAACAAAAAGCTTATTTTATTTCGGTTTCAGTTGGCAAGGCAAGTTTCTAATTTCATTTAAGTTTTTTTAGTTCATGGGTGCCAAAGTTCATACTGAGTTTACCCAAAAATTAAATAAAAAAATAGTATTGGAAAACAGAAAAAACCATTCACTTCCATCACGTATAGTATTTTTTCCCCACCCTGTTTGGTAAATGGCTACTCTCAAGTTTGGTTACCACATTTTTCATCGGAAGAAACACAAAATACTATGTTCTATAACAAACTTGAGGATGAGTAAATGAAGAAAACCCACATCCTTCCAGTTACTAGAATGTGCCACTCTTAATAGTTGCATTACCCAAATACTCTTTATAACCTAGTGTTGTTCCTGCCACAGTGCTATCTATGACTTATAATACAAATGGCAGGACTGTTTCCTGGGCTTGACCTGGTTTTGCGAGAGTTCTTTGTTTTGATCCCTCGGGTGGAGGAGAGTGTAATATCTTGGAATGTTTTGATGTGTCGGGTGCTTTGAGGCCTTCCAGTTATAGAAAGTCCTTGAATTGACGATATCTCACCTGTTGGAGAAGCAATGTCTAGATTTTGTGGGGAAAACGAATTAATCTCTTTTGAAAGTGATTTGCATCATCTGGATATCGAAATTCTGTTTCCTTCAACAGGTCTTTTTTCCCATCAGTCCTTGTTATTATGGTGGTGCTGAGAGTTTTTAGCCAGCGTGTTAGAGATGGAGTTTGTCTCCCCCCCCTGGTGGCGGTAATGTGTGTTTTCAAACAGACGACCCGTGTTTAATGATCAGTGAGGTCAACTGTTTTACAATCCCAAACTGGACGATACAGGAATTTGTGGAGCTGTACTATGAAGGTACGCATCCTACTTTCTCTGGAGGATCGGATACACGCTTGGTGTTCTACCAACGGCAATTAGACATGTGCGTACCGGGTCATCGATCGGAGTGGACACCACACGGACACCGAGTTTTTTCATAGTTGGCTCTTCGGAACCTCACTCCTCGTCCAGCCATCTTTCTTCCACTCAACTCCATTCAGAACGGGCAGTCGATGGCCATCGCGCCCTCTACGGCCCCAACTGGGCACCGGTGGCCGAAGGGGGACTGGTTTCAGGTGGGGTTGCTGGAACGCATGTTGTGCTATAATGCACGTTTAGAAATCCGTAGAGGGGCGCGCCGGACGGCCTTGCGGTCCGTTCGACTCCTTGGCTCGGTCCCGTACGGGAGGATGAGACAGCTCTGGAGGGGGACGGAGTCCATCAGCGCTGCTGGCAGTCAGAGAAATGTGGTCATTCTACACCGCCCGCCAACCCTGCGTGGGGCAACACTGCCCACCTGCCGACCCCCTGCAGAGGTTGGATCAATGAAGTCAACCTCTGTGGGTCGGACCAGGTCGGGGCCATGTGGAACTCAGGGTTGGCATGGCAATGGATCATTTAATTGGTGCTTTTGATGGTAACTACGGATCTGCTTAGCACGAGTCAGGCGTCATTGCAAAAGAGCATGGATTATTCGCCGTACCCGTGAAACAAAAGAGTTGTCAGGTCGTGCTGAGGGATATTGCAGATAAAGTTATTTAAGGTACCACTATTAACACTTTTTTTTTTTACTATTATTTGTGTGCTAGTATAGTTTTTTTTTATATTTTAATATTTTCTTCATATTTTCATTAAAACACAATATTCCCCCCCTGAATTTTGTTGCTGTAATGTGACGACAGAAAACAGTAATGAAATGAATAAAAAATTATCCTGCCCTGACACAAATATATATATTTTTTTATTAAACAGGAAAAGCGTCAATACAGCACATTTATTTTGTACATAGTAAACCATAGCCTATTAATATTAATTTTCTCTATCTATAGTATATTATATTATATTCTCATTATAGTAGCTTACAGCGTTTATATTTATTGTGTCAAGTAAGAGTAATGCAATAATGCAAAATGTCCTATTGGTCTTTCAATTAAAAGGTATCTTTTTGCATGGAGTGCGAAATATGAAATATTACAAAAACTTTCGTTTAACTAAAATAATTTTACAATTTATATTTGACTGTTAGGGTGACAAAGTGCAGCACTGGCGTTGTTATAAAGGCCACGCTACAGACTTCCCTAAGGACGGCCCCCTCAGCCAAACAGCCAATCGCTCCGCCTTTGTTTACGGTGGACTCTGCCCACTGCCCAAGTGAAAACTCACAGAGACAACTATTCCAGGGGAGAAAACCTTCATTCTCACAGAGAGGGATCACTACATGTGCAATACAATGCAGATGCTTTCTTGTGGCATTTGTGTATATATTATGTGGCCTCATCCATGTTTGTAGCTGCAGTTTTCTCACAGCAGGTCTTCATGTCAGTCGCTGTGGTGTTGCCGAATGGACGAGAAGATCCGGGACTGTTTTTGTAACAAGGAGGAGTCCGGAAAACCAATGACTGTGTTTGGTTTCCGCTACTGCCCGCTTAATCATGAGTACGTCTTGATTTTTAGGTCATGTAGCAAAAAATTACTTTCTCTTCCTGTGTTGAAGGGTAGGTCAATCATTGACTCATCTCATGGTTGTTCTTAACTTGTATGAGATTCGTTCAGCTTGTTGAACACAAAGAAGATATTTTAAAGGATGTTGTAACCCAAACAGTGGACGGCACCCATTGACTTCCATAGTATTTTTTCCATAAATATTGGAAGTCAATGGACTACGTCCACGGTTTGGTTACAAGTTCTTCAAAAGGTTTGGAACAACAAAAATCTTCCTAGGCGTGAGTAGTAAACGATGATTAGACATCCTTCATTTTGGGTGATCTTCCCCTTTAAGGACACTGAGGTGTCTTATCTCATGTTTTAATTTCAGTGGCTTTGTCATTTCAGCCTCTTTCACAGAGTCAGGACGGATCCAGCCCCGTCATAGGATTGTTGATTTCCGTTAACGAAATCAACACTGACTCACCAGTAGGAGCCGAGGATTTTATAGGAGTTTTGTGGCATCCGTCTGGCTTTCTTAGCTTTTATGTCGCTGGATGTTTCATCTGGCTGGTGTGGATCAATGGACAGACTGAAAAAGTTTTTTGTGTACTATGACGCGGAGCTGAATGGATCTACAAGATGATGTACGGATACTTATGGTGAGTTTATGCATATTGGATCACTTGTGCACAACACTGAAGTCATACAACT
Organism: Cyprinus carpio; assembly: GCF_018340385.1. NCBI lineage: Eukaryota > Metazoa > Chordata > Actinopteri > Cypriniformes > Cyprinidae > Cyprinus > Cyprinus carpio. Next base: position 20,818,224 of record NC_056620.1, read on the forward strand.
GAAGGATTAGAATTTGTCGTGTCAGCTGTAAAAGAAAAGGACAGTTAGCACTTTATGTACATAGTGTTTAAAAGGTTGGGTTGGGTAGGATATTTCAATGTTTTTTGAAAAGAAAAGTCGTTATATCGCCGAGCTGTTGTACAAATACAATAATCAGTTAAGATTATGAAATATTATTCAATTTCACAATTCTGTTTTGTCTTTTTGAATATATTTTAAACTGTAATTTATTTCTGTGATCAAAGCTGAATTTTCAGCATTTCATATCCGTCTTCAGTGTCACTTGATCCTTCAGAAATCATTCTTATATGTGACCAATGGAACAACAAACGCAGTCTAAAGGTGCTGTATGTAAGTTTTGGACTCTACTAAATGTCATATTAAAATAACATAATATGTTTGCCAGATATTTAAGAAACATGCTAAGTTAAAACATACTTGTTTATCTGAAAAAACAATGCTACGGTCAGTTATTTCCTTGACAACCTCGTGCGCTCAGGGCTCAGAATGTCTGTCTGGGTTTTGGTTTGTGAAACCGCCACTGCCTAGTTTACCCCCCACCCCACTATATTCAGCACGAGTTGCCAGTAGGGAAAACACAACGCTATTCATTTCATTCATCGTCTCAAGTGTGTCTAATTTCTGTTTGGCGTATATCACCACCCCCCAATCTGGAAAATGGTCAAGTTGAGGGTGGAAGGGTCTGGTTGTTGAAAAAAAGCCTCTTCTTATATTGATTTTGAATTGGACTCCTGCAATACCTAGTTCAACACTCGGTGCAATACTACATACTTCTTGGCACGTTCGTCGTTGGTAGTATTTGTAGCAATAGACACTACAAAAGCACCACTTGTCGGGTCAAAATTATTGATTTTTTTATGCCCAAAAAACCTAGGATATTAAGGAAAGCTCAGGTTTCCATGAAGTACTTATTAATTTCCTAGCTTAAATATCTATCACTTAATTTTTGATTAAGTAATATTTGTCGAATTTGCTAAGAATTTTTCTTATTAAGCCCATAGTTGCGATTTAATTATTTTTTCATTGAGATTTGTTTTTGAGCCCTCGTCTTCAGATTTTAAAATTTGTTAGTGTACCGGCCCAAATATGGTCTGGATCCTAACCATAACCATAATCAATGGAAAGCTATTTATTCAGCTTTCTCATTTTGTGGCGTCTCAATTTCCCAAATGTATCTTTATGATGGTTTTGTGGCCAGCGGTCACATATGCGATTCAATGCTAAGAAAGAACGCGGTTTATTATTATGACATTGTTGACCCAAGTTTTAATAATAACATTATACATTTGTTTCATGATTCTTTTGATAACACATAAAGTAAAAAAAAAAAAAAAAAATTTTATTGGAAATATAAATTTTTTGTAAAATACAAATGTCTCCCCCCACAACCACTTTGTGATTATTTGGAATGATCTTTGCCTGAATCAAGTAGAATTTCAGTTAACACAATAAATCTTACTACGCCCCACTTTGAAAAGTTTGAACCTACAAACATACAAGTTTTTTTTTCAACTGTTAACGTCACTTTCTGAATCTGTTATTCCAGATTGGCAGTTCGAAGGTTGGCACTGACATTAGAATCTCAACGGGGACATATTCGGAGGACGGAGAATTTTGGTTGTGTATATCGCCAGGCCACGTCTCCGCCATCTAAAGTAGGGTCAGACAGCACCATATTCCCAAAAGTGGTTTGCTGGACTGCGGGGGCGTCTACCGCACTCGTTGTGTTGATGATAAAAATGCAGAGCTAACGGACGCGCTGACACCAGGACCGATCCCTCTGCTGGAGGACATCAGTGCGCTAACCGCTGACGAGACCCTCAGTCGAGGTGAGGGCCCAGGACCTCAACCTCAGTGCTTTCACGGGTGAGTACCTGTTTTTTTGTTTCAGTTTCATGCAGAAATTGCTCAGTGGAAACGTACTAATATCATTTTGCTACATCTGCCTTTGTAATCTGCTACACTCTGCCTTTACTTTGAACTCGACAGTGTGTGTGCTACACCCTTTTTACAATCTCTAGATTTATAATATTTATTACACTGTATTTGTTCCCAGCAATGTAACGTCCCCCCCCCCCTCCCCCCCCTTCCCCCGGCGTAACGTAATAGAGGCCTTGGCTTGTAACCTATACTTAGTGCTATTTGAACAATTCTAACGCGTTTATTTAAATTACTCCGTTACTAAAAAACAGTAATCCAAATTACAGTAACGCGTTACTAAGTAATGCGTTACTGCCATCACTGGTTGTCTATAATAGTATGTTTAATTCCTATGCCGATTATACGTATGTAAAATGGTTACGTAGTTTGATACTTCTCAAAAGGAAACTAGTAGGTAAGTAGGCGTCCGGGTTTATTTGCTAGTTCTTTCTACTTTTTTTAGGAGTGTTTTTGGAGTGTCCTAAGCAAATGTCGTGATATTAACCCTCTATGTGTTACCAGCGTTCACTTCTTGACCAACCAGGCGAAGCAGAATAATGTCCTTCCAAAACCCACCATACCTCCGACATCCCTGAGGGTCGCGTCAGTCACATGATTTTATTTGGTATTGCAAGACCTCGGTGGTGATCGCCAACGATTCTCATGAGGTCGCCGTGCGTTTGATCTGGGAAATGTCTTCTTTGTGAGGCACGCCATGATATTTGGTATATTTTTGCAGCATAGCCAAAAATACATGTATGGTTTTGTCAAAAGTATTAATTTTTCTTTATGCCCAAAAATCATTAGACAATATTAAGGGAAAGATCATGTCTCATGAAGATATTGTTTGTAATTTCCTATCACATAAATTTTATACAAAACGTAATTTGATTACGTAATATGCATTGCCTAAGAACTTCATTTGGAACAACTTAAAGGCAAACTCCCTTTCAATATTTACATTTTTTTGCACCACCTCCCCAAAATTCCAGATTTTCAAATAATTGTATCTCAGCCAAAATATTGTCTATCAACCCACAAATACATCAATTTGAAAATCTTATTTATTCAGACTTCAGTTATGATGACTAAATCTAAATTTCGAAAAAATTGACGTGCTTATGACCTGGTATGTTGTCAGCCCGGTCACGAATTTATCACATGCAATTGTTTGTGGGAAATGTGAAGTAGATTTTTTCGTGGCTGGATAGTAGCAACTAGTTTTTAGATGCTCTATGTGTTAGTTTAGTTTTTGCTTGCATTCAAAACAGTTAACCGATGAGCATTTTGAATAATTTTCTTATAGAAAACATACAATACAAGCAAAACATGGGGAACACACCCAGAGAATTAATCCTGCTGCAATGATACAGGTTGAGGTTTGCTTTGGATGACTTATATTCTCTTAAATTTGTCCTTCAGGTTGTTCCTGCTTTTTACGGGTTGTGTAGACAGGGGTTCCCACGCGTCTTGAAAACACTGTGAGACATTTCTGTGCTGTCATCAACATTAATAAAATCCTGTAACGCATGTATAAATGACACTCGTCTCTATACACTTCAGGGTTAAAAGGATTTCTGTCCGTAAGCATATTTAGACGACATTAATAATACTTTTTTAGCAAGGATGCATTAAATGTTCAAAAGTTGCATTTTCATGTTACCAAAAGGATTTCTCTTTTCAATATACCGCTTTCTGTTTGCACCATATTTCTGCCTCATCAACTAATCTTAAAAGATGATCACACGTTTCAAAACCATATGAGCCGCACACAGTTTTCAACAATTTTCAAAAGAAAAATATTACATTTTTAAAACTATTAAAATAGAAAACGGTCCTTCTGGCTCGACATTAAGCCTTGACATGTGCTGTCTTGGACAAGTAACTCAGTCCATTCACCTGTCCGAGGTTTTTAAAAACGTTACTTGCAGGGGGATAAATGGGTTCTTTTTTTTGGCATTAATGTAATTAGTCTGAAGCATGCTCTATCAGGTTATACTTAATCAGCCTATTTGTGACTTTTGACCGTGAATTGATTTCTAGGACACTTTTTAACTTTCTAAGAGCCAATATTTTTCAAACCTTACTAAATGTACTGTGTTATCATTTACGCATATTAAATTCTTACCTCTTATCACTACATTCTGTAGAATAATTAGAACTATATGAGTGTTACATTCAACTGAAATCATTCATCAAAGAATCATAAATACAAGTAATCAGTGGTTTCCACAACATATGAAGTAGGACAAATCTCTTTTTAACATTCATAGTAATCAGAACTGTTTTCGTTGAGCAGCACATGCCAAAATTATACAGACGCAATCGTTTTCCATTAAGCTCAAATCATGGAGAAACATAGTTCATCAGCTTTGGTTACATGCAGCTCCAGGGGCGTTAACTTTCACGCCAAGCACAACACACTAAATTTACTAATGTTTAACTCGACTCAAACTGTTAGGCTATATAACCGAATCCCACTTGTATATAGATATCTCAAATAAACACACACATTTTTCCCCAAAGCTGGGTTTATACCCCAGATATTCAGCTGTTTTGTAGATTCCCCAACCCAACAGATGTTCTTCTTCTGAACCACATGCTGAAGGTGTGTGACGTCCACTTTATAGTCAGCACTGACATTAATGTGCAATCTCTACCTTTTTTTGGTGGTAAATATGTTCCTGTGCCCCAGTAAATATTAATTTGTTGTGTTTATATAAATAACATGCAACCATGTATAGCACTTCAAACTAATATCAACATGCAGGTCTATACTTGGGCATTTAATAGCCTGGTTTTCAAGCATGTTTGGTGTTCCACTGAGCTGGCTGTCTAGTGTTCAGTCACTAGAGCTAGAGCTCATTTGTAAGTAGTATTGTATGTGTAGTGCAATCGATATTTTTGCTCTCAAGATGTGACAAATCATTGGCTACGATTGTTTCCACTTTATTTTCCACCTCAAAAGAAGCACATCGGTTCAAAACGATTTTGTTTAAGACTGATACTTGTAAGGAAACGGGTTTACTAGAATTCACACAAAAAGTAGGCAATGCCTGTTATTATTTAGTCATCATCATGTCCTTCCAGACCCATATAACTTTCTTTCTTCAGTTGGCACTTCACGTTTGTGCATCATTTAATATGCACAGCAACCGTGGAATCCAGTGACATAAATCCGTATGTTTATGGTGATTTTTTTGGAGCTGAAAAGGATGAAACAACTCTTTGTGTATTCCTAGAAGGAAATACAAATGTGTTAAGAATAACATGAGGCAGGTGAGTAAATGATGACAGACTTTTAATTTAGTGTTAACTAGTTTTTAAAATTATGTTTGAAAAATAAATAACATCTATATTAATATATATATATAATAATATAACAAAATTAAATTAAATTAAAATAAATTTAATAATATAACAATATTAATACTTACTATAATACTACCTTAAATATAATATTTACATTTAATATTAGTATATTTTAAGTTAGTTTTTTTTTTCAATTTTAATTTAATTTAATTTAATTTAAATTACTACTACTACTGCTATAATTCTATGAAATTCTATATATTACAAATATATTATTTACTATTAATATAATTTATGCTATGTTAGCTTTATATAATCTATAAATTGTTTTATTTATATTAGATTCATTTTAGTTTGTGTGTGTTTATGCTAGCTTTATTTATTTTTAAGTTAAATATGTTTTTTAAATATTTTTACATTTTCCTAAATTTTAATATTTGAAATATTCTTAAAATTTAAAATTCTCACATCCTCCTTTTATTTTTGATTTCATTTTGTTTTATTGTCATTCACTTTTTTTTTTCTGATCTGTGAAGCTGCATTTTATGCATAAAAGGTCCTATACAAATAAGTATTATTTAATTGTTTTCAACTATATGAAAGTTATTTTATAATCTATAAGATGTTTTATTTAATATTCATATTTATTTACAAGCTGTCTTATTAACATATTTAAAAAGGATTTAATATTACATTTTATCATTTTCTATTAATAATATAATATTTTTAATATAGAAATTACATATATTATACAATAATATATTAAACATTATTATTTAATATTATTTAATTTTATTGTTTTAATTTTATTTTTATTTTAATTTTATATATTTTTTATTTTTGTTTTAGGTTTTTATTTTTTTTATGTTTGAGTTTGTATTTGTTTTTATTGTTTTTGTTTTTATTTATCTTTTTCATGAGAATATATTTTAGCCTTTTTTTTTTTTATTTATGTAATTACATTTTCATATTTTATTTTTTATTATTTATGTTTTATTTAATGTTTTTTTTTTTTAAAGTTATTTTTGTATTTAATATTTATAATTTTTGAAGCTTTAAGTTTTTTAAGTTAGCTTTTTCCATTTAATATAAATATTTTTTACATTGAAATTACGTATTACTATGAAATAATATATTGCAAATATATTATTGAAATTGTAATTTTTTTTTTTTTTTTTTATTTAGCTTTTTATAATCTGTAAATTCTGTAAAATAGATGGATAGATTTTCCAGGAGCATCTTAGATTTCGACATAAAACATATTTTTCCAGTCAGAATAGATATAAAGAGGATGTAAATCTCACTTTCAGAGACTGTGAATTACCATTTGGATTTGTCTGAACAGAACTTTTGTACAGGTCTGTAAATTTCCAATCTAATTGGATTTGCTCATCAACACTATTCACGCTCTCTTTGAATTTGCTTCTGAAATGATAAAGTTGAAAACCAATAATAGACCCACACCTGACATAGCCTTATTTCCTCTGCTCGCTACTTTTTATTCTCTCTCCCTCTGAAATAAAATAGAACAGAGTCTTCCCATGAGCGTCCTGGGCCAGACAGGAGATTTATTACCCGAGCTGGTATCTGAATGATGGATAGAGCAGTAAAGCTGGTTATTTTAGATGGCAGGATGCCCAGAAGAGGAAGAGGAGTGCAGGTAAAGTGGAGAAGAGGTGTTGCAGCGCTCCGGCTGTGTCCTGATAAATCTGCACTAGCTGCAGAAGATATAATCAACTCATATAGATTTATTAATAGTCATAACAAAAAAGTCCCCTATATGTGTTTATGATCCCAAAGCATCATAGTGATGAGACTGCAGTCATGTTTGACTCCTGGTTTCCACGGTAACAGCCCATGCTGCACCTGACCTACATATGACCATCAGCTGAAAGCACACCCCATAAACACACACACACACACACACACACACACACACACACACACACACACACACACACACACACACATACATTAAGGTATGTATGTGTTTTGTAAGGTGTAAAATTCTTACTTCTGACTAAAAATAGACACGACAAACACATTAAATTTAGTTGTCTGCTCAGACATGCTAATTCTGGCACAAAAGCACCGCTTCATGTGTTTTAGACAAAAAGAACAACTGTTCGGGTTTATCACATTCCAAACACATTGAAAAAGTATCTGACTTTTATTAACAAAATCTTTTAGTCTTTTATACAAGTTAGCTTTTATGAATATATATATAAAGTCCTATTAATATAAAAGTTAGCCTTTTTATTTAATATGAATATATTCTAGGCTAGTTTTTTTTATAATACGGTGTTTTGGGTTAGTGTTTTCTATTTAATATCAAAATATTTTTAATATTGAAATAAAATTACATAACATGTCTAAACTATATATTATTAATTATATATTATTAATATACTTTTATGATAGATTTATCATAAATAGACTTAGATATATAATTTAGAATTTTTTATGTAATATGAATATATTTTTTAAGTTTGGAATTCTATATATTACAAATATATTATTTAATATTAATATAATTTATACGTTATGTTAGCTTTATATAATCTATATATTATTGTTTAGTTTAATATTAATATATTTTTGTTTAGCTTATATATGTATATATATATCTATATACCTAAAAATATATATATATATATATGTATGTATGTTTGTGTGTGTGTGTGTGTGTTTACACTACCTTTTTATTTATTTTTTACATTTATTTATTATAAGATAAATAAGTTTTTAAATATTTTTACATTTTCCTAAATTTTAATAATTAATGTTTTAGATATTATATAACATTAAGTTTTTACATTTTAATTTAATAATTAAAATACTATGAAAGTCTATATATTATAATATATATTATTTAATATTTATATAATTTGTTATGTTAGCTTTATATAATATATATAATTTAATACTAATTATTTAATACTAATTCAATTTAGTTTGCGTGTGTGTGTGTGTGTGTGTGTGTGTGTGTGTGTGTGTTTATGCTAGCTTTTTATTTATTTTTAAGTTAAATGCATTTTTTTAAATATTTTTTTACATTTTCCAAAATTTTTATATTTTAAATATTCTTAAATTTTAAGTTCCCACTTCCTTCTTTTCTTTTGGAATTCATTTTATGTTTGAATGTATTTCACTTTTTATTTTATTCTGTGAAGCTGCATTTTATGCATAGAATGTCCTACACATATTATATAACAAGATCATACAGCAGTCGATTACAGATTGGTCAATAACTCTATTTAGCTGTAAAATATCAACTTTAGTTTGAAGTTTAATAATTATTTTGAAGTGACATGCATAATCACCGGTCAAAAACTTTCAAAATAAGGTTTTTCTATGTTGTTTTTCTTTACTGTTTTCCATGATTGAACATTTTTATTGTTAAAAAAGCAGATCTCAATCATTTCACATGAATGCGTGAGCAGCTACAGCTGCCTGGTTTGCAGAGCGTTGTGCGTGCATGTATCACTACAGCAGACTGTTATGTGTTACAAGTCGATGATTCAAACATCTTGTGTGCCAGAGTGAGTCAACATCTCATTCACAAATAAATGAACAGATGCTTGCATATCCTGAAATACCCTCCACTGATGCCTCAAAGCCTCTCCATTCAACATGACGACATGACAACACTTTCTTATAATCAGCCTGTCAAACACTCCCCAGGTGATCCGAGCTTACCTGCAGACACCATATGGAGAAACAGTTCTGAGGATTGAGAGAGAGAGAGAGAGAGAGAGAGAGAGAGAGATCTTCCAGTCTAATTCCTCAAACGTGGATCAACGGCCCATAAGAGTCCAGATGCCCCGCCATCAGCTCTCAAACTGCCATCAAAACCTGTGTTAGAGCGCGAATAAATGGAGTTAAATGGAGCTCAAACCCATTCTGATATGATCTGATGACAACAAGATGATTTAACACAGCCAGATGAATAAAGTGGAAAAACTGGGCCATCTATGTTCTCTCTAAACCACCTTATACTTTCTCTACACGACTTCTGAAAACATCTCATTACCGTGAGCCATGCCACATTATGTTTTCCTTATCATGCAGACGTTTTATTATATTTTTGCCTGGCATTAGCTTAGCATTTATATTACTACATTTTAAGTTAGCCTTTTCTGTTAAATTTAAAAATATTTTTAAGACTGAAATTACATATATTATGAAATACTATATGTATTAAAATATATTTTTTAATATTAATACTTAATAATATATGTAATTTTAGCATTCATATTTTATAAAATTAAATAGAAAAGCTAAACTATTCAATATTAATATATTAGTATGCCAGGATAAGTTGTTAATAATCTATATGTTAGCTTGATATTTAATATCATCAATCAAATATAGTTGGCGTTATTTATACAGAAAACTGTGTTATAGTTCTTTCAGTTTTACAACTGTAAAATGCAAATGCAATGTGAAGAACAACAAATTAAAAAACGAATTTAGCTGACACTAATATGCATCTAAAACAAATAAAGACTAAAATTAATGATGGATTTGTATCTTATAAACAAGCAGCTTTTCACTTCACAAGACATTAACTGATGGACTAAAAATCACACTAGAAATAGAAAGTTGTGCACACTGCATTGTATTGTACAGTATTCTACTTAGTGTACTACACTTTTTGTCAAATTTAGTAAGTCATCTGGTTATTCCATGCATAGAAAATTCACAATCTGAGGGCAATATACTGTACATACTATATACTTCTGAGACAATAACTGTAGTGTAGCAGTATGCTATTCTCAACACAACCCAATTCAACACCTAATAGTGTGAAGACAGCGACCTCTAGCTTTAATATCTTTAAAGAAAGGAATCTTTTGGATTTTAATATTCTACTGCAGAATGAATGTTGGTAGAGTTGTGTAAGGTGAACATGGATTTCAAGCCTGCTATTCTGTATTCATACAGCGGAATGAAGAATCATAATCCCATACAGCACACACAAGTTATAGTTTGAAGTGATACACTTATTAATGGGTCAGAACATTTCAACACTTACCATGTAACGTTACTTTATGCACAGATAATGCACCTTCTTTTCATGTGACGGCTAAAAAATGCCACAAAGGAATTCTGGAGAGAAAAATTTAATGATTTAATCAGGTATTTGTATGATAAGAACATCAACAATGCTGATAATCTATCATGTTAAAAATCATCTTCACATAATACGTATTGCATTTATTTCCCTCGCTGTTTAGCCTTTAAAACATATTTTTTTATAATTAATTAAAATAATATATTATCACCTAAAAAAAATCATATTACTAGATCAAGTCTGGTACAATTAAAACAGTAAGGTCATCTGATATATAACAAAAATAATGTTCTAAGCTTTTAAAACAGTTGTTTGTTTTAGTGTGAACTTTATATAATAAAAATATGATTTAAAAAAAATGAATAGCTGTGGAAACACTCTTACACTGTTGTACTTTTTCTTGCAAAGGTTTTTGATATTTTCTATCTAAATAATAATATTTAATTTTTAAGTGTGTCTTAAATGTCAGAATAGTTTGGGGATTTAGAAACAGGCTATGAGGCATCCGCTGTGAAGCAGTAAGTGTTGGAAAAATCTTCCAGGAGCACACACAAAGCAGAGAGGCATCTTTCTGGCAATCAGGATTTATGTCTCCGAGAATGTGCGTGAATTCATCCAGATTCACCGCCCACACGCAAAAGTTACTGCAACTTCACAAAACCCTTTCAAACCCGTCCAACCGGGCGTCAAGGTAAGCAGCACTTCCCATGATCTCACTGCGGTTCTTCTTCTCCTCGCGCTTATCTTTTTTTTTTTCGTTTTCGCAGCGAGTTAAAAAGATTGAGTCTGCTGGGGTTTTAACTTCGTACTGTTGCGAAAATCTGTAAACAATGCTTTAAATGCATGTTGTGACGTCACGATGATAGCGACGTGTTTGCAATGGTATATGAGCGTAGCCTACTACATGCTGTACATGCTGTGCAGAAAACATTGGTTTAAAAACAAGTATGCAGTATGCAACTATACACATTATTTAGTATGCTAGGTTTAAGTGGAGGTTTAATTCAGCCAGTCGAAAATTTTAATAGTTGTTCAAATTAAACTTATCAAAAAGTTATCAAATTGTGTAAAAAAAAAATATCTCAACAAATGATTTGAAAATACTCTACTAAATGTGATTATTCAGTCAAGTGCATTGCATTGTGCTCTGTTGCACTGCTCATGCAAATATGTTCAATTTTTTGATTTGAAGTTTATTGGCAGCATAGTTCTAACTCGAGTTGAAGACCTGCACGTCCTTCACAGATGTTAAGAATATGCTTCTCAGGATTTTTTAATCCCCCAAAAACTGTATGTAAAAATATTCATCTGCTATGTTATGAGGTAGCCTATAGTGTTGATTTCTAGAGAACATACACATACATACACATTAAGAAATTAACACATTAACACTGGCTGACAGTATTTACAGATATGGTTATTTTTGGATCGTGGAGGTGGTTTATAGATGGGCAGAGGGTTTGAGGTGTAAGCTGTGGCATATTCTTAGTACCTTAGTGTGCTTCTTCAATGTCAGTTAAGTGGCACCAAAAAAACAAAAAAAAAACAAGAGAAAAACACAAGCACTTACGCAACAATAGTCATCTGAGGCTTGATCAGCTCACCACAGACTCCATTAATCAGCAAATCCAGCTTCCAGAAATGTAATAGGTTACAGTATACAATTTACCCTATTTAAAATTTAATAAGTAGTCTATATATATATTTATATATACATATCTGAATCCTTTCCTTTCCTTCTGGAGCATCATTGAACCTTTGAACCTTTTTTAATAGTTGTATTTGAGTCCCTCAGTTGTCCTCAGTGTGAAAAGATGGATCTCAAAATCATACAGTCACTGCTGGAAAGGATTCAAATATGCAAATGATGCTGGAAAACTGAAGAAAGGATTTTTCTGAATCACAGAGCTCAGTTTAACTGTTCAGAACAAACAAGGGACTCATGAACAACAATCACAAAACATAAAAACAGTTGTGGATCATCCAGGTAACAACACACAGTATTAAGAACGAAGGGTTCACAAACTTTTGAATGGGGTTATGTTAATCATTTCAGCTATTTTTATGTCTTGTGGAATAAATGTAAACATCTTGTATGTGCAATATCTTATTCAGGACAGTACTAAATAAAAAAATAACATGCATTTTGTATGATCTCTCTTATTTTGTTAAAATTATTCACATTTCCTCAGATTCTACAAGGGGTTCCCAAACTTTCGCATGCCACTGTAGTACTTAAACAAAAGCTTATTTTATTTCGTTCAGTTGTCAAGGCAAGATTTCTAATTTTCATTTAAGTTTTTTTTAGTTTATGGGTGCCACAGTTCATACTTAGTTTACCCAAAAATAAAAAATGATATTGGAAAACAGAAACCATTCACTTCCATAGTATTTTTTCCCCACCCTGTTTGAAAGTAAATGGCTACTGTCAACTGTTTGGTTACCAACATTTTCATCGGAAGAAACACAAACATACATGTTTATAACAACTTGAGGATGAGTAAATGAAGACAAACCCACACTTCCTTCACAGTTACTAAGAATGTGCCACTCTTAATAGTTCATTACCCAAATACTTATTTATAAACTAGTGTCTGTTCCTGACACAGTGCTATCATATGACTTATAATACAATGGCATGGACTGTTTTCCTGGTGCTTGACCTGGTTTTGAGAGGCATGTTCTTTGTTTTGATCCCTAGGGTTGAGGAGAGTGTAATATCTTGGAATTGTTTTGATGTGTCGGGTGCTTTGAGGCCTTCCAGTTCATAGAAAGTCCTTGAGATTGACGATATCTCAACTGTTGGAGAAGCAATGTCTAGATTTTGTGGAAACGAAACTTAATATCTTTTGAAAGTGATTGCATTCATCTGGAATGAACCTTCTGTTTTCCTTCCACAGGTCCTTTTCCCATCAGTCCTTGTTTATTATGGTGTGCTGAGAGTTTTTAGCCATGCGTGTAGAGCTGAGTTTGGTGTGTGTGGCGTTAATGTGTGTTTTCAAACAGACGACCTCGTGTTTAATGATCAGTGAGGTCAACTGTGACAATCCCAAACTGGACGATCAGGAATTTGTGGAGCTGTACTATGAAGGTACGAATCCTACTTCTCTGGATGGATACACGCTTGTGTTCTACAACGGCAATTCAGACATGGCGTACCGGGTCATCGATCTGAGTGGACACCCACACGGATCAAACCGAGGTTTTTTCATAGTTGGCTCTTCTGAACTCACTGCTCCTCGTCCATGCCATCTTTCTTCCACTCAACTCCATTCGAACGGGGGCGTCCTTCAGAACGGGGCCCCGATATGCATCGCGCTCTACGCCCCTAGTAAGGCACTGGGCCACAGCCGGTTGCCGAAGGGGGACTGTTTCAGGAGTGGGGTTGCCTGGATCGCTGTTGTGTATACTTCACGTAGAATCCGTAGATGGCGCCGACGGCCTCTGGCGTCCGCTTTCTGACTCCTGTGCTCGGTCCCCGTACGTGGAGGATGAGACAGCTCTGGAGGGGTCATTCGTTGCGAGTCCATTTCAGCGCTGCTGCAGTCAGAGAACTTGTGGTCATTCTACACCGTGCCCGCCAACCCCCTGCGGGTCAATCACTGCCCACCCGCGCCGACCCCTTGCAGCCTGCAGAGGTCTGGATCAATGAAGTCGGTGTGTGTGGGTAGTAGGGGTATGTGGATGTGGGTGTTGGTGTTGGAATTGGATCTTTTTCATTTTTGCTTTATGATGTTACTACGGATCTGATTAGCACGAGTCAGGCGTTCATTGCAAAAGAGCCTGGAATATTCGCCGTACCCGTGAAAAACAACGATTTTGTCAGTAGTGCTGATTGGATATTGGCAGATAAAGTTATTTAAGGACACTAATTAACCCTTTTTTTTTTTACTATTATTTGTGTGCTAGTATAGTGTTTTTTTTATATTTTAATATTTCTCTTGCATTATTTTCAATTAGCACAAATATTCCCCCCGTGAATTCTTGTTGCTGTAATGTGACGAAAGAAAACAGTAATGAATAATAAAAATTATCCTGCCCTGACACAATTATATATATTTTTTTATTAAACAGAAATTCAGTTCAATACAATCACATCTTATTTTGGGGTACCTAAGTGTAAATAACTCTATGCATTATTCTATTTAATTTCTCTCTATATATATATATATTATTAATATTTCATTATAGTATGCTACAGAGTTTTTAGATTTATGTGTCAAGAAGTAATGCCATATTTGCAAAATGTGCAATTTGGTCCCTTAAATTAAACTGTATCTTTTTTGCATGGAGTGCTGCAAATGATATATATTACAAAAACTTTCGTTAAACTCAAATAATTTTACAGATTTAATATTTGATCTTTAAGGGCTATACAAAGGTGCATCACTGGCCGTTGTATAAAGGCCCGATATCAGAACTTCCCTAAGGACGGCCCCACTCAGCCACAAACAGCCAAGTCGATGCCCTTTTTGTTTACGTGGACTATCTGCCCCCACATGCCCAGTGAGCCAACCTGCAGCAGAGACAAGCTCATTCTCTTCCGAAGGGTCAGAAAACCCTTTCATAATCTCAACAGAGACGGTGATCAACATGTGCAATACAAATGCAGAACTGATTTCTTGTGGCATTTGTGTATTATCTTATGTGCTCATCCATGTTTTGTATGCTGCCGTCTTTTCTCACCGCAGCGGTCTTCATAGTCAGTCGCTGTGGTGTTTGCCTGAATGGACGAGAGAATCCGGACTGTTTGTAACAAGCCCCCGCAGTCCCGGAATAACCAATGACTGTGTTTGGTTTGCAGTCCTGCCCCGCGTGACATGAGTAAACGTCTTGATTTTTAGGATTCATGTAGTCAAAACTTACTTTCTCTTTCCGTGTTGAAGGGGTAGTCAATCAGTTTACCTCATCCTCATGTTGTTCTTAACGTGGTTGAGAGGTCTTTCAGCTGTTGAACACAAAAGAAGATATTTAAAGGATGATTGTAACCAAACAGTGTGACGCAAACGGCACCCACTTGACATTTAGTTCCTAGTATTTTTTTCATACTATGCTGACCTATGGGCGTCAATGGTGCTACCGTCCACTGTTTGGTTACTAACGTTCTTCAAACAGGTTTGGAACAACATTAGAGTGAGTAAACGATGATAGAATTTTCATTTTGGGTGGATCTATCACCTTTGAAGGTCCTCATTTGAGGTGTCTTAATCATGTTTGTTTTAATTTCATGTGCTTGTCATTTCAGCCTCTTTCCACAGAGTCAAGGACCGATCCAGCCCCGATTCATAGCGACTGATTTGATCATCCTGCTTAAACGAAATCAACACTTGACTCACCAGGAGGAGCCGAGGATTTTATTTATAGAGTTGTGGGCATCCGTCTGGCTTCCCGTCTGTCGCTGGATTTTTCATCTGGCTGGTGGGTTGATCAATGGACAGACATGGAAAAAGTGTAACTATGAGCTGGAATCTGAATGGATTCCTTACACAGATGATGACGGAGTACTTCCTGTGAGTGTTATGCATACTTGGACACTTGGTGGCACAATGGAGTCATACCCAACTGAATTTGATTAGAATTGTTGTGTCATCTGTAAAAGGACCAAGACGACAGTTAGCACTTTATTACAATAGTGGTTTAAAAGTTGTGGGGTTGGTAGGCATATTTAAATGTTTTTTTGAAAGAAGTCTTTATTAACTCCTGCCGAGTGTTGTACAAATAACAAATAAAATCAGTAATAATTATGAAATATTATTTCAATTTCAATATACTTTTTCTTTTTCTGAATATATTTTAAAGCAAATGGTAATTTATTTCTGTGATCAAAGCTGCAATTTTTCAGCATCATTACTCCAGTCTTCAGTGTCACGTGATCCTTCAAGAAATCACATTCTAATATGTGACCGTTCTGGAACACAAAAGCATCTTAAAGTGCCTGTATGGTAGTTTTTTTTGACTGCTTTCTATCTAACGCATAAAATACATAATATGTGTTGCAGAGTTATTTAAGAAACATGCTAAGTTAACATACTTGTTTATCCTGAAAACAATGCTAAAGCTACTGTCCTTATTATTTGCCTTTGAAATGGGCGCTCAGGCTCGAATGTCTGTCTCTGTTTTTTGGTTTGTGAAACCCGCCCACTGTGCCAGTTTTAACCCAATTAGAATTTCAGCACCCGAGTTGCCAGTTATGGGAAACCACAACGTATTCTCATGTTCATTCATCGTCAAGTGTGCTCATTCCTGTTGCGTGTCCCATCAATCTGGCAACCCGTGGTCCAAGTCTGAGGTGAATGTCGGGTGCAAAAAAAGCCTCTCTATCTATTTTGAATTTGTACTGCAATACCTATTCAACCACCCTCGGTGTCCATGTCGTACTCATACGGCAACCGTTAAGTTCAGCTGGGGTAATTTTGAGTAGCAATAGCCAAAATACATTGTTGTCGGTCAAATTATATGAGTTTTTTTTATGCCCAATAATCCATTAGGATATTAAGGAAAGATCATGTCGCGCTGGTGAAGATTGAGTTTATAAATTTCCTAGCTTAAATAGATCAGTAACCTGTATATGTTTTGGATACCAAGTAATACTGCATTGCTAAGAACTTATAAGATAGTTGCGATTTCTCACAATATTTAGTTTTTTTTTTTTGTCGCACTCAGATTCCAGACTTGTTTCAAATATGTTTTATCTCGGCCAAATCGTGTCTGAGTCCCTAACAAACCTACATCAATGGAACAGCTTAGTTATTCAGCTTTCTCTTTTGTTGCAGTCTCAATTTCCCAAAATGTATCTTTATGACTGGTTTTGTGGTCCAGGGTCACATATGCTGATTCACTGCTAAGAAGCGTTTATTATTATGAATGTTGAAAAGTTTAATATATAACATTATACATTTGTTTCATGATTCTTTGATAAACATAAAGTAAAAAAAAAAAAAAACATTTATTTGAAATATAAATCTTTTGTAAAATTACAAATGTCTTTACTATCACTTTTGCAATTGGAATTTGACTCTTTGCCGAATCAAAGTATTAAGTTCTTTAAAAAAAAATCTTACTACGCCCAACGTTTTGAAAGTTTGAAACTCCAAACATAACGTTTTCAACTGTGTAATCTTCTCTGAATCTGTTCTTCCAGATTGGCAGTTCGAAGGTTTTGGCCCTGACATTAGAATCTCAACGACACTATTTCGACGGACCGGACGCCATACGTGTTATATCAGCAAGCAAGTCCTCCACCCTCTAAAGAGGGTCAGAATATTCCCAAAAGTGGTTTGCTGGATGCGGTGGTCTACCGCACTCGTTGGGTCGATGAAGAAAAAATGTCAGAGCTAACGGAACGCAATTGACCACCAGGACCGCTCCCTCTGCTGGAGGACATCAAGTGCGCTACCGCTGACGAGACCCTCAGTCGATGTGGTGTCCAGAGACCCGCAACCTCATTGGCTTTCAGGGTGAGACCTAGTGTTTTCAGTGTCATGCAGAATTCTCAGTGGAACGTACTAAATATCATTTTGTATACATCTCCTTCGTACATCTGTAACATCTGCCAACTTGACTCACAGTGTGTGTGCTACTCCTTTTTTTACAATCTCTAGAATTATAAAACCCTGTCAAAACTTCTGTCAGAAATGTAACCGCGGCAGTAACGTAATAAGACCTTGGCTTGTAGACTATACTCTATTGCTATTTTGAAAATTATAACGCGTTAAATTACTCCGTTACTAGAAAAAAGTGAATCAATTTACAGTAACGCGTTACTAAGTAAATGCGTTCCTGCCCATCACTGGTTTTGTCCTATTAACATCTTAATTAACTATGCAGATTATACGTCAACTGTAACATAATTCGGTACGTAGTTTGATACTTCCAAACAGGAAACCTCATTAGGGTAGTAGCTAAGCCCCGTCAGGGGTTCGGATTTTTGCAGTCCGCACCTTTTTTAGGATTTTAAATGTCCATCAAATGTGTGTGGATATTCTAACCGCCCTCATACTGTATCTCCAGGCGCATCACTTCTCCCACACCAAGCGGAATCAAATAACTGTCCTCCAAACCCACCATACCTCCGCCCTGAGGTCTCGTCATCATGTTGAGCAGACCTCGGTGGTGATCGCCAACGTTCTCATGCAGGTGCGTGCGTTTGATCTGGAATTGTCTTCTTTGTGAGAGCTAGCCATGATATTTGGTATATTTTTGCAGCATAGCCAAAAATACATTAATGGTTGAGTCCAAAATTATTAATTTCTTTTTTTATGCCCAAAAATCATTAGACAATATTAAAGTAAAGATCATGTCTCATGAAGATATTGTTTGTAAATTTCCTACCGCATAAATTTTATACAAAACGTAATTTGATGACGTAGTATGCATTGCCTAAGAACTTCATTTGGAACAACTTTAAAGGCTAAATTCCTTTCAATATTTACATTTTTTTGCACCACCTCCCCAAAATTCCAGATTTTCAAATAATTGTATCTCAGCCAAAATATTGTCTATCAACCCACAAATACATCAATTTGAAAATCTTATTTATTCAGACTTCAGTTATGATGACTAAATCTAAATTTCGAAAAAATTGACGTGCTTATGACCTGGTATGTTGTCAGCCCGGTCACGAATTTATCACATGCAATTGTTTGTGGGAAATGTGAAGTAGATTTTTTCGTGGCTGGATAGTAGCAACTAGTTTTTAGATGCTCTATGTGTTAGTTTAGTTTTTGCTTGCATTCAAAACAGTTAACCGATGAGCATTTTGAATAATTTTCTTATAGAAAACATACAATACAAGCAAAACATGGGGAACACACCCAGAGAATTAATCCTGCTGCAATGATACAGGTTGAGGTTTGCTTTGGATGACTTATATTCTCTTAAATTTGTCCTTCAGGTTGTTCCTGCTTTTTACGGGTTGTGTAGACAGGGGTTCCCACGCGTCTTGAAAACACTGTGAGACATTTCTGTGCTGTCATCAACATTAATAAAATCCTGTAACGCATGTATAAATGACACTCGTCTCTATACACTTCAGGGTTAAAAGGATTTCTGTCCGTAAGCATATTTAGACGACATTAATAATACTTTTTTAGCAAGGATGCATTAAATGTTCAAAAGTTGCATTTTCATGTTACCAAAAGGATTTCTCTTTTCAATATACCGCTTTCTGTTTGCACCATATTTCTGCCTCATCAACTAATCTTAAAAGATGATCACACGTTTCAAAACCATATGAGCCGCACACAGTTTTCAACAATTTTCAAAAGAAAAATATTACATTTTTAAAACTATTAAAATAGAAAACGGTCCTTCTGGCTCGACATTAAGCCTTGACATGTGCTGTCTTGGACAAGTAACTCAGTCCATTCACCTGTCCGAGGTTTTTAAAAACGTTACTTGCAGGGGGATAAATGGGTTCTTTTTTTTGGCATTAATGTAATTAGTCTGAAGCATGCTCTATCAGGTTATACTTAATCAGCCTATTTGTGACTTTTGACCGTGAATTGAAGGGCCTACTAAGTTTTACCCCCAAAAATAAAATGATCTGGACAACAGAAAACCATTCACTTCCATAGTATTGTTTTTCCACCTTGTTGAACGTAATGGCTACCTGTCAACTGTTTTGGTTACCAACATTTTCATCGGAAGAAACACAAACATACATGTTTATAACAACTTGAGGATGAGTAGTAAATGAAGACAAAACCACACTTCCTTCACAGCTTACTAAGAATGTGCCACTCTTAATAGTCATTACCCTAAATTACTTATTTAATACTAGTGTCTGTTCCTGACACAGTGCTATCATATGACTTATAATACAATGGCATGGACTGTTTTCCTGGTGCTTGACCTGGTTTTAGAGGCATGTTCTTGTTTTGATGCCCTAGGGTTGAGGAGAGTGTAATATCTTGGACATTGTTTTGATGTGTCGGGTGCTTTGAGGCCTTCCAGTTCATAGAAAGTCCTTGAGATTGACGATATCTCAACTGTTGGAGAAGCAATGTCTAGATTTTTTGTGGGAAACGAAACTTAATATCTTTTGAAAGTGATTGCATTCATCTGGAATGAACCTTCTGTTTTCCTTCCACAGGTCCTTTTCCCATCAGTCCTTGTTTATTATGGTGTGCTGAGAGTTTTTAGCCATGCGTGTAGAGCTGAGTTTGGTGTGTGTGGCGTTAATGTGTGTTTTCAAACAGACGAGCTCGTGTTTAATGATCAGTGAGGTCAACTGTGACAATCCCAAACTGGACGATCAGGAATTTGTGGAGCTGTACTATGAAGGTACGAATCCTACTTCTCTGGATGGATACACGCTTGTGTTCTACAACGGCAATTCAGACATGGCGTACCGGGTCATCGATCTGAGTGGACACCACACGGATCACCGAGGTTTTTTCATAGTTGGCTCTTCTGAACTCACTCCTCGTCCAGCCATCTTTCTTCCACTCAACTCCATTCAGAACGGGCCCGATGCCATCGCGCTCTACGGCCCCAACTGGGCACCGGTTGCCGAAGGGGGACTGGTTTCAGGAGTGGGGTTGCTGGACGCCGTTGTGTATACTTCACGTAGATCCGTAGATGGCGCCGACGGCCTTGCGTCCGTTCTGACTCCTGGCTCGGTCCCGTACGTGGAGGATGAGACAGCTCTGGAGGGGGACGAGTCCATTCAGCGCTGCTGGCAGTCAGAGAACTTGTGGTCATTCTACACCGGCCCGCCAACCCCTGCGTGGGTCAATCACTGCCCACCGCCGACCCCTGCAGAGGTCTGGATCAATGAAGTCAACCTCGGTGGGTCGGACCAGTCGGGCCATGTGGAACTCAGTGTTGGCATGGCAACTGGATCATTTTCATTGGTGCTTTATGATGTTACTACGGATCTGATTAGCACGAGTCAGGCGTTCATTGCAAAAGAGCCTGGAATATTCGCCGTACCCGTGAAAACAACGAGTTTGTCAGGTAGTGCTGATTGGATATTGCAGATAAAGTTATTTAAGGACACTATTAACACTTTTTTTTTTTACTATTATTTGTGTGCTAGTATAGTTTTTTTTTATATTTTAATATTTTCTTGCATTATTTTCATTACACAAATATTCCCCCCTGAATTCTTGTTGCTGTAATGTGACGAAAGAAAAACAGTAATGAATGAATAAAAATTATCCTGCCCTGACACAATTATATATATTTTTTTATTAAACAGAAATTCAGTTCAATACAGCACATCTTATTTTGTACACTAAGTAAACCATATGCATTATTAATATTTAATTTCTCTCTATATATATATATATTATTAATATTTCATTATAGTATGCTACAGAGTTTTTAGATTTATGTGTCAAGAAGTAATGCAATAATGCAAAATGTCATATTGGTCTTAAATTAAATGTATCTTTTTGCATGGAGTGCTGAAATATGAATATTACAAAAACTTTCGTTAAACTAAAATAATTTTACAATTTAATATTTGATCTTTAAGGGCTACAAAGTGCAGCACTGGCGTTGTATAAAGGCCCGATATCAGACTTCCCTAAGGACGGCCCCCTCAGCCACAAACAGCCAATCGATGCCTTTGTTTACGGTGACTCTGCCCACATGCCCAGTGACAACCTCACAGAGACACTCATTCCAGGGAGAAAACCTTTCATTCTCACAGAGAGGTGATCAACATGTGCAATACAATGCAGAATGATTTCTTGTGGCATTTGTGTATTATATTATGTGCTCATCCATGTTTGTATGCTGCAGTTTTCTCACAGCAGGTCTTCATGTCAGTCGCTGTGGTGTTGCCGAATGGACGAGAGATCCGGGACTGTTTGTAACAAGGCCCCGGAGTCCCGGAAAACCCAATGACTGTGTTTGGTTTCAGTCCTGCCCGCTTAACATGAGTACGTCTTGATTTTTAGTTCATGTAGCAAAACTTACTTTCTCTTCCGTGTTGAAGGGGTAGGTCAATCATTTACTCATCCTCATGTTGTTCTTAACTTGTATGAGATTCTTTCAGCTGTTGAACACAAAAGAAGATATTTTAAAGGATGATTGTAACCAAACAGTTGACGGCACCCATTGACTTCCATAGTATTTTTTTCCATACTATGGAAGTCAATGGCTACAGTCGTCTGCTTTTTTTTTTATAGTTGTTCTAAACAGGTTTGGAACAACATTAGAGTGAGTATAAGATTGTTGGATTTTTTTTTTTTGTGTTATATATCTTTAAGGACACATTGAGGTGTCTTATCATGTTTTTAATTTCATGTGGCTTGTCATTTCAGCCTCTTTCACAGAGTCAGGACGGATCCAGCCCCCGATTCATAGCGATGTTGATTTCCTGCTTAACGAAATCAACACTGACTCACCAGGAGGAGCCGAGGATTTTATAGAGTTGTGGCATCCGTCTGGCTTCCGTATGTCGCTGGATTTCATCTGGCTGGTGTTGATCAATGGACAGACTGGAAAAGTGTACTATGAGCTGGAGCTGAATGGATCTTACACAGATGATGACGGATACTTCCTGGTGAGTTTATGCATACTTGGACACTTGTGGCACAAATGAGTCATACAACTGAATTTGATTAGAATTGTGTGTCAGCTGTAAAAGAAAAGGCAGTTAGCACTTTATGTACAATAGTGTTTAAAAGTTTGGGGTTGGTAGGATATTTAAATGTTTTTGAAAGAAGTCTTTATTACTCGCCGAGGTTGTACAAATACAATAAAATGGTTTTTATTATTTTGTGTTTTTTAGGTTTCAAATATCTGTTTTCTTTTTGAATATATTTTAAAATGTAATTTATTTCTGTGATCAAAGCTGAATTTTCAGCATCATTACTCCAGTCTTCAGTGTCACTTGATCCTTCAGAAATCATTCTAATATGTGACCCTGGAACACAAAAGCAGTCTTAAAGGTGCTGTATGTAAGTTTTTGACTCTACTAAAGCATAAAAATACCATAATATGTTTGCAGATATTTAAGAAACATGCTAAGTTAACATACTTGTTTATCTGAAAAACAATGCTACGGTCAGTTATTTTCCTTTGAAAATGTGCGCTCAGGCTCAGAATGTCTGTCTCTGTTTTGGTTTGTGAAACCCGCCCACTGCCAGTTTACCCAATTATATTTCAGCACCCGAGTTGCCAGTTAGTGGAAAACACAACGTATTTCATTTCATTCATCGTCAAGTGTGCTCATTCCTGTTGGTGTCATCAATCTGGCAACCCGTGTCAAGTCTGAGGGGGAAGGGTCGGGTGAAAAAAAGCCTCTCTAATATTTTGAATTTGGACTGCAATACCTAGTTCAACCACTCGGTGTCAATCCTACATACGGCACCGTTAAGTCGCTGGGGTATATTTGTAGCAATAGCCAAAAATACATTGTGCGGGTCAAAATTATTGATTTTTTTTATGCCAAAAATCATTAGGATATTAAGGAAAGATCATGTTCCATGAAGATATTTAGTAAATTTCCTAGCTTAAATATATCATAACTTAATTTTTGATAAGTAATATGCATTGCTAAGAACTTATTAGATAGTTGCGATTTTCACAATATTTAGATTTTTTTTGCGCCCTCAGATTCCAGATTTTCAAATAGTTGTATCTCGGCCAAATATTGTCTGATCCTAACAAACCATACATCAATGGAAAGCTTATTTATTCAGCTTTCTCTTTTGTTGCAGTCTCAATTTCCCAAAATGTATCTTTATGACTGGTTTTGTGGTCCAGGGGCTAAATTTGCTGTTTGATTGTTAAGTGGTGTTTAGTTTTTATTATTGTTGATGTTTTTAATTTTTATATTTAACATTATACATTTGTCTTTGATAAACTAAATAAATTAAAAAAAAAAAAAAAACATTTATTTGAAATATAAATCTTTTGTAAAATTACAAATGTCTTTACTATCACTTTTTGAATTGAATGACTCTTTGCCGAATCAAAGTATTAATTTCTTTAAAAAAAAATCTTACTAAGCCCAAACTTTTGAAAGTTTGAAACTACAAACATAACGTTTCAACTGTTAATCTTTCTGAATCTGTTCTTCCAGATTGGCAGTTCGAAGGTTGGCCCTGACATTAGAATCTCAACGGACACTATTCAGAACGGACCGGACGCCATAGTGTTATATCGCAGCAAGTCTCCGCCCTCTAAAGAGGGTCAGAATATTCCCAAAAGTGGTTTGCTGGATGCGGTGGTCTACCGCACTCGTTGGTCTGATGAAAAAATGTCAGAGCTAACGGAAGCGCTGACACCAGGACAGCTCCCTCTGCTGGAGGACATCAGTGCGCTACCCGCTGACGAGACCCTCAGTCGATGTGGGGCCCAGAGACTCAACCTCAGTGCTTTCAGGGTGAGACCTAGTGTTTCAGTTCATGCAGAATTCTCAGTGGAACGTACTAAATATCATTTTGTACATCTGCCTTGTACATCTGTACATCTGCCACTTGACTCGACAGTGTGTGTGCTACATCCTTTTTTACAATCTCTAGATTATAAAACACTGTATTCTGTCAGCAATGTAACGCGGCAGTAACGTATAGAGACCTTGGCTTGTAACTATACTCTAATTGCTATTTTGAAAATTATAACGCGTTAAATTACTCCGTTACTAAAAAAAGTAATCAAATTACAGTAACGCGTTACTAAGTAATGCGTTACTGCCCATCACTGGTTGTCTATAACATTTAATTACTATGCAGATTATACTTAATGTAAAAATGGTACGTAGTTTGATATTCCAAACAGGAAACTATTAGGTAAGTAGCCCGTCAGGGTTTATTTTGCAGTCCTACTTTTTTAGGATTTTATGTCCATCAAATGTGTGTGATATTAACCCTCTATGTGTCTACAGGTCACTTCTCCCACACCAAGGAAGCAGAATAACTGTCCTTCCAAACCCACCATACCTCCGCCTCCTGAGGGTCTCGTCATCAATGAATGGAGCAAGACCTCGGTGGTGATCGCCAACGATTCTCATGCAGGTGCGTGCGTTTGATCTGGAAATGTCTTCTTTGTGAGGCACAGCTTGATATTTGGTATATTTGCAGCAATAGCCAAAAATACATTGTATGGGTCAAAATTATTAATTTTTCTTTTATGCCAAAAATCATTAGAATATTAAGTAAAGATCATGTCTCATGAAGATATTTTGTAAATTTCCTACCATAAATATATCAAAACGTAATTTTTGATTAGTAATATGCATTGCTAAGAACTTCATTTGGACAACTTTAAAGGCAAATTTCTCAATATTTACATTTTTTTGCACCATCAAATTCCAGATTTTCAAATAATTGTATCTCAGCCAAATATTGTCCTATCATAACAAATACATCAATTGAAATCTTATTTATTCAGCTTTCAGATGATGTATAAATCTAAATTTCGAAAAATTGACTCTTATGACTGGTTATGTTGTCCAGGGTCACGAATTATCACATGCAATGTTTGTGGGAAATGTTGAAGTAGATTTTTTCGTGCTGGCTAGTAGCAACTAGTTTTTAGATGCTCTATAGTGTTAGTTTAGTTTTTGCATAACAGTTCATCGAGAGCATTTGAATAATTATTCTTATAGAAAACCTACAATACAAGCACAAACATGGGGAACACACCCAGAGAATTAATCCTGCTGCAATGACAGGTTAGAGGTTTGGTTTTGGATGACTTATATTTCTCTTAAATTGTCCTTCAGGTTGTCATGCTTTTTACTGGGTGTGTAATGACAGGGTTCCCACGAGTCTTGAAAAACTGTGAGACATTTCTGTGCTGTCATCAAAATTAATAAAATCCTGTAAAGTCATGTATAAATGACAATAGTCTATATACACTTCAGTTAAAAGGATTTCTGTCAGTAAGAATATTTTAGAAGAAATTAATATATATATTTTTTAGCAAGGATGCATTAAATTGATCAAAAGTGACATTTATAATGTTACAAAAGATTTCTATTTCAAATAAATGCTGTTCTTTTGAACTTTCTGCTCATCAAATAATCTTAAAAGATGCATCACAGTTTCCACAAACATATGAAGCAGCACAACAGTTTTCAACAATTTTCAAAGAAATAAATTACATTTTAAAATATATTAAAATAGAAAACGGTCATTTGGCTCGACATTAAGCCTTGACATGTGCTTGTCCTTTGGACAAGTAAATCAGTCATTCACTTGTCCGAGTAAAAAAGTTACTTGCAGGGGGATAAAAATGTGGTTCTTTTTTTTTGGCATTAATGTAATTTATTCTGAAGCAGTGCTCTATCAGGTATTACTTTAATCAGCATATTTGTGATATTTGCCTTGAATTGATTTCTAGGACACTTTTTAACTTTATAAAGAGCAATATTTTTCAAACCTTACTAAATGTACGTGTTATCATTTACGTCAAATTCTTACATTTTATCAATACATTCTGTTAGAATAATAAGATACTATATGATTGTTACCATTCAAATGAAATCAGTATCAACAAACTCCATCTTTCCACTGCAGAGGAAACACAGAAGCTGCATCGAAAGTACCATTTAGATGTATTTACTGTTTAATGAAGAGGTTCCATAAATGCATTTACTCAAAATTGCAAATGCATAAATAATGTTATTAGATTAATCTTTTACTTTTTTTTTTTGACATACAAATATGAAATGTTGAAAAAATGCAATGATACTTTTAAATATGAATTCAAACCACCAGTAGGTGGGGGCAAGTCACGGTCTTAATGAGTGTGTCATTGATTCAACCTATTAATTCAAATGGCTGATTCATTCAATAAATAAAGCTAGTGACTGTCTTTATGAATGGCTCACTGAATCATTGACTCGCCCGATTCTTTCAAAAATGCTAAATCATTCTGTAATGGAACTGTTGTGTGTTGTTCGCGACTGTTCTGCTGTGGCTTTGCTTAGAACTATTTTCGTTAGCGAAATGGAGCAGAAACGTCAATAATGTGTCTAAAATGTCAGTTAGTTAATATTACTTGTATATTGAACTAAAGTTGTATAAAATCAACATCACATTTGCAATCGTGCTGAAAGTCGGGAAAACATCACCCTTGGTCGAGTGATGTTGCATATATTATATAGAATATTTATCTTTTTTTTCTACCGCAGTATGTTTGTTCACGTTTGTTTCTTTGTATGTGCTGTTGCGTTTATAGTTTTGATTTCTCCATGAGTCAGACAGGCTCTGACGCGACCTTGATACTGTCAATACATTATCTGTTATTAGTCACCGTTTACACTGAAAGTTATAAAACCAGAATCATTCTCGCCAAAGTTTTGCTGCTGCCCTATTTATCATTTTAATCAGGTTACCTGTCCGGTCAGGCAGGTAAAATAAACTTTCACTTGCCCTTTCACAAAATCCACTTGTCCCGAAAAAGCGTCAATATCGAGCCCTATTTCACAATATTGTTTTTACTGCAGTTTTGATCAAATAAATGCTGCCTTGGTGAGTGTAAGAAACCTGAAAATAAAAATCAAAAAAAGAAAATGGAATGTTTTACTGTATTTTTGCAGCCTTGAGCAAAAAACATAAAGTCTTCCCAAACTTTTCAGCAACACTGTTATGTATTTTTTCTGCTATGCTCCATTTTTATTATTTCACTGTCTATAAGTGTAAAAAAAAAAGTCATCTCGTCATCACAAAATACTGTAAAAGATATGGAGATATATTAAAAATAACTGGTCCGATAGTGTGAAAACCCTGATGTTTTGAGTTAATGTGTACCTTTCCATTTCATAAAGATCAAGAAACATTTGATCCCTCATGATAAGAAGTTTAATATTCTTTTTCCTATTTTCTCATCCCTGTCTTTTGCACATCATCTCACAGTTATGAAGTCATATAACCTGCTTTAAAATGATCACATATTCAACCTTTTTCTCTTTTTAGTGGACACTTGATGTAAGATGCATTCAAAATGTAGGTTTCTAAATAAAATCAACAGTAACAGTAATACATCTCATCTGAAGTGTTTCTCTGTGTCAGATTGTGCCCAGGAGGAGTTTGCTGTTTTATTAGAGCTCTTGTGTAACTGTGGGATCTCAAGCTTGCGTGTTAAAGGTAAGACACTTGAAAACACACATTAATGGTGTTAAAATGAGATGATCTGGTAATGACAGTTATTTCTTGTCTTTCAGGTGTGAATGTGTCCTGTGAGGCGGGTCGGTTGTATGCACAGGGATCTGTTCTTGCTGTCTCTGACCAACAGAGGGAGCGAATCAGTGAGATACTGAGTGACAACAAGCTCTTATGTTCAGCTGAACAGGAGCTACAGGTTCATGGAGGTACAAGACATGCTCTTGTGAAAGTTCAGGGTATATTTTGGTCTGAAGGAAGGAAGTAACCATGTGTTTGTACTGTATGTGCAGCGGGGTCGTCGGTCGCTCTGCAGGTCTGGCTTGTGCTCGTGGTGCCCCTGCTGTTCACACTGGGTGGGTGCTACACTATTTGTCTTCTTGTACATCAAAAGGTCAGGACTGATCAGTTTGTGTTTGTGTTTTGCATGAAAGTCTCTGTGATGATGCCTCGAGGTTAGGGCTGTCAGTTGATTTATAATTTTTTTTAAGTACATTATGTGCCAGTTAAAACTTTTATTTTATTTAATAAATTAAACCAATGTACGATTTAAAAGTAGTTGTAATTTGTACATTTTATTTAAAATATCAAATTAATATCAAAGATTTAAAAATAGTTTTAAATCTTTTCTTATTTTATGTTTTAAATAATATTAAATAATAGTATGGTATAGTATTAAATAATGTTTATTTATGCAAACTGATCAACTGATTTGATGTCAGTATACTGTAGATGTCATTCAATTTATTTGAAAAATATAAAATAATTTTTCTGCCAAATAATAAATTGAATTTAAATCACTACACAGTTTTATTTATACCAGTTAATATCAGTATACAGTTTAAAAGTAATTCAACTTATTTTATTTTTTAAATATTAACTATTTTTTTATTTATGCCAATTAATAAATAGAATTAATATCAAAATACAGTTTAAAAATTAAATATTATGTCATTTTATTTATGCTACTTAATACATTGAATACTATCAGCATACAGTTGAACTTATTTTATTTTAAAATATTAAATACATTTTATTCATGCCGATTAATTAATTGAATTAATATTAATATACAGTTTAAAACTAGTTAAATGTTTTTTAAACATAAAATAATCTTGATTAATTCACTTCATTTACCGTACCTCTCTTTTAACACACACAAAATGCTGAAAAATTTATTCTTGATAAATTCCACATTTTAGATTTTTTAAGACATATAGTCTTTTAGATGATAAAGCAGTAAACCCTCAGTGTTCTTTTAAGTGCAGTGGAGTACCATGGTTAATATTATGGTACCATGGATATGATCATCATTCTGTACAGTGGTATATATCAAAGTACCATCTCATCTGGTGTGGTATTGTCTGATTTCTAAGAGTAATTTATAAGGCATTTACAGTATTTGTTGTTGGGATCGGCCCATTTCTAGGATGAATGTGTCCTTGTGTGCATTTTTAGCATTTGAAAAACAAATATAATGTTAAAACATTCATTGCAACTCTTATGTGTACATGATCTTTTGGCAGGCGTCCTGCTGACTACCTCTCCATGCAGCTGAGCGAACAGGCCGAGGCGCCGCTCGATCTCTAGTGTGTTTGCATGAGCGTGCGTGTGAGTGAAGATGAATGTGTTTTTACTATAAATGAATGCAGGCTCACAGTTTTATCAGAAACACTTTGATTATGCAATGTTGATATTCCAGAGATTTTATTAAGACATCAGGATGTTTGATTTCTTTAGTGTTCCAAAAATCATTCTTTTATTGTATTTCTGTTTCATATTGTGACTTTGAATTGAATTGTCATTAGTTAGCATTAAAGACTGTAAAAAACAATAATAGTTATTACTATAAGTAGAAATCAGCAAAAAAATCCTTCAGAATCAAAACAAGATCATTCCAGCATAAAGTTCATGTTAGCAATTTTAAATCTAAGCATATTGATGCATAGCTTTATCAGTGTTTATAAAGTCTGGCTGTTTGTGATTGCCGTAGTTGCTGTACAGAATCTTTCTGCGGGTGTTGTTTGTTTTATGTGTTTACAGATTTTCTTTTATGCATCTGCACAGTATTGTCAGTTGTTCTCAGGGTCATCAGAGCAGTGTTTGTGGCCACAGACGCATCTCTGTGTGTAGAACTAATGTGCCATTATGGTAAAACAGAGCAAGTAACATTACTTAAAGTTCACTGTTCGCTCAATTAATTTCCATTCTCAGTTGTTAATTGATCTTGAGATATCCCAGTGTTCTGTCACTTTATTGTCGTTCTAGGACTGACAGCACTCATGAAACTGAATCAGACAGTCAGCTCGGCAAAACACAGATACAATTTTGCAAATGTTGCCTTCTCACTGGTTCCTTATAGGATTTTTTATGTAATTGATTATTTAATTACCAGTACATTTGGAAGAGGACATTTTCTAAAATAATACAGTCACAATAAAAGTTTCTATTTGTTAATATTGAATATTTGTGTGTTTATTTAATTTTATATTATTTCTTTATAATATATACATCTGGGGTTGAAATGTTTTTTTTTTTATGTTTGTGAAAGTCACCAAGGATGCATTTATTATACAAAAATACAGTAAAAGCAGCAATAATATGAAATATTATTACAATCTAAAATAAGTTTTATATTTGATTATATTTTAAATAAATGTAATTTATTTCTGTGATGCAAACGTACATTTTCAGCATCATTACTCCCTCTTCAGAGTCACATGATCATTCAGAAATCATTCTAATACGCTTGTTCTTATTGTTATCTGTGTTAAAAACAGTTGTGCTGCTTCATATTTTTGTGGAAATGATTAAACTATTTTTTTATTTCAAGATTCTTTGAACAGCTTTTACTTGAAAGAGAAATCTTTGGTAACATTATAAATGTCTTTACTGTCACTTTTGTTCAATTAAATACATCCTTGACCCCAAACTGAGCCCATATACCTATATATTATTTTTTTTAGCGGTCTGTACCTTTGTCTCATTTGTCGGTCTGATCTCTCAGTCTGTCTTTTCTCTTCCTGTTCTTTAATCAGCACGTCTGTATCAGATGCATCTTCTTAAGACAAAGTCACACATTTATTGACCTGCATTATTTTTTTCTGTATTGCATATGCATTTTTGGCACACATGCATGACCTTAGGCTGTCTGTGTTAGTAATTTCACTCGGCTGTAGTCATGTGTGAAAATATGTCTTTTTGTATTTTTACAGTCTAGTGCTTATGT
This sequence comes from Cyprinus carpio, assembly GCF_018340385.1. Taxonomy (NCBI): domain Eukaryota; kingdom Metazoa; phylum Chordata; class Actinopteri; order Cypriniformes; family Cyprinidae; genus Cyprinus; species Cyprinus carpio. The sequence continues at coordinate 20,849,851 of NC_056620.1, forward strand.
AAAGCGAGCGCATGGAAGCATGTGCATCTATGTATTGTGGTTTTGTGCACATAATGACAGCATGTCAGACGATGCTACACGTCAAAAGTGCGTCTGTGGCCTGCTGCACAGGAAGAGAAGGAGGTGCAACAGGAAGGATAGAAGAGAGGGAAAGAAAAAGACAGACTGCGTGACAGAGACACTCAAACAGAGAAAGTGTCGAATGGAGGATGAAGATGAGGTCCATGAGAAGTAGGGTAGAGACAAGCGGAGGTTAGCAGATGCCAGCGAGACTTCCTGTGCTCAGAAACACACCTGATGCTGCTGCGCTTGAGTTTGTGTGTTTGGTGCCTCCAGATCTGAAGGCCAACAAGATCAACTCCATTCAATCAGCAGTGAGTATTAGCTTTCTTCATCAAGCGGATTAGCTATGTTTTATACTATACATTTGTGTATATAAGGTGTTGTGTATATAAGGAGCTGTATGCAGTTAATTGCTGGAGAATTTCTATTTTTTAAACACACAACCTTCAAAAAGCTAAATTTTAAACCATTACATTAATTAATATTGCTATTGTAAAATCATTATTTCATTTGTGCTTTTTTGTTATTTTATATGTTTTTATATACATGTATATTGGTGTTCTGAGTGGTTACTATGGTATTTAGGATGGTTGCTAGTGTATTTTGAGTGGTTACTAAGGTATTTAAGATGGTTTCTAGGGTATAATGAGTGGTTACTAAGGTATTTAGAATGGTTGCTAGAGTATTATGAGTGGTTTCTAAGGTATTTAGGTATTTTAAAAAACTAACACTAGCTCTCTATATTCTTTTTCTGTTCTATCTAATTGTTTTCTTTGTGGTATATATATATATATATATATAAATATATATAAGCGTCTGCTAAATGACTAAATGTTAATGTAAATTTAGGATGGTTGCTAGGGTAAAGGACGGTTGCTATGGTATTTTGAGTGGTTACTAAGGTATTTAGGGTGGTTGCTAGGGTATTCTGAATGCTTTCGAGTGGTTACTAGGATAAAGGATGGTTGCTGGGGTATTCTGAGTGGTTACTAAGGTATTTAGGATGGTTGCTAGGGTAAAGGATGGTTGTTAGGGTAAACAGAGTGGTTAATTATTTAGGGTATTTAGGAATGTTGCTTAAGTATTTAGGATAGTTGCTAGTGTATTCTGAATGGTTACTGGAGTATTTAGGATGGTTGCTAGGGTATTCTGAATGTTGAGTAGGGTTTTCTGAGTGGTTACTAGGATAAAAGATGATTGCTGAGGTATTTTGAGTGGTTATTAAGGTATTTAGGGTGGTTGCTAGGGTAAAGGATGGTTGCTAGGGTAAAGGACGGTTGCTATTGTATTTTGAGTGGTTACTAAGGTATTTAGGATGGTTGCTAGGGTATTCTGAATGTTTCTGAGTGGTTACTATGATAAAGAATGGTTGCTGGGGTATTCTGAGTGGTTACTAAGGTATTTAGGATGGTTGCTAGGGTAAAGGATGGTTGCTAGGGTAATCTGAGTGGTTACTTATTTAGGATATTTAGGAATGTTGCTAGAGTATTTAGGATAGTTGCTATGGTATTCTGAATGTTTAGTAGGGTATTCTGAGTGGTTACTAGGAAAAAGGATGATTGCTGGGGTATTCTGAGTGGTTACTAAGGAATTTAGGATGGTTGCTAGGGTAAACAGAGTGGTTAATTATTTAGGGTATTTAGGAATGTTGCTAAAGTATTTAGTATAATTGCTAGTGTATTCTGAATGGTTATTAGAGTATTTAGGATGGTTGCTAGGGTATTCGGAATGCTTCTGAGTGGTTACTAGGATAAAGGATGGTTGCTGGGGTATTTTGAGTGGTTACTAAGGTATTTAGGATGGTTGCTAGGGTAAACAGAGTGGTTAATTATTTAGGGTATTTAGGAATGTTGCTAAAGTATTTAGTATAATTGCTAGTGTATTCTGAATGGTTATTAGAGTATTTAGGATGGTTGCTAGGGTATTCGGAATGCTTCTGAGTGGTTACTAGGATAAAGGATGGTTGCTGGGGTATTTTGAGTGGTTACTAAGGTATTTAGGATGGTTGCTAGGGTATTCTGAATGTTTAGTAGGGTATTCTGAGTGGTTACTAGGATAAAGGATGTTTGCTGGGGTATTTTGAGTGGTTACTAAGGTATTTAGGATGGTTGCTAGGGTATTCTGAATGTTTAGTAGGGTATTCTGAGTGGTTACTAGGATAAAGGATGTTTGCTGGGGTATTTTGAGTGGTTACTAGGGTATTTAGGATGGTTGTTAGGGTATTCTGAATGGTTATTAGAGTATTTAGGATGGTTCCTAGGGTATTCTGAATGTTTAGTAGGGTATTCTGAGTGGTTACTAGGATAAAGGATGTTTGCTGGGGTATTTTGAGTGGTTACTAATGTATTTAGGATGGTTGCTAGGGTATTCTGAATGTTTAGTAGGGTATTCTGAGTGGTTACTAGGATAAAGGATGATTGGTGGGGTATTTTGAGTGGTTACTAGGGTATTTAGGATGGTTGTTAGGGTATTCTGAGTGGTAACTAGGGTATTTAGGATGGTTGTTAGGGTATTCTGAGTGGTTACTAGGGTATTTAGGATGGTTGTTAGGGTATTCTGAGTGGTTACTTATTTAGGGTATTAAGGAATGTTGCTAGAGTATTTAAGATGGTTGCTAGGGTATTCTGAATGTTTGGTAGGGTATTCTGAGTGGTTACTAGGTTATTTAGGATGGTTGTTAGGGTATTCTGAGTGGTTACTAGGTTATTTAGGATGGCTGTTAGGGTATTCTGAGTGGTTACTAGGTTATTTAGGATGGCTGTTAGGGTATTCTGAATGTTTAGTAGGGTATTTTGAGTGGTTACTAGGTTATTTAGGATGGTTGTTAGGGTATTCTGAGTGGTTACTAGGTTATTTAGGATGGTTGTTAGGGTATTCTGAGTGGTTACTAGGTTATTTAGGATGGCTGTTAGGGTATTCTGAATGTTTAGTAGGGTATTTTGAGTGGTTACTAGGGTATTTAGGATGGTTGCTAGGGTATTCTGAATGTTTGGTAGGGTATTCTGAGTGGTTACTAGGATAATTATGGTGGTTGCTAATATGGTATTCTGGTTGTCTAGATTTAAAAGTAAATGATGTTTTAGAAGACGCTCTGGATATTTGTAAGGTTTCAGTCAATCAGTTTTTATATAGAGATATAGTGTATGGTAACTGCTTTAAACCCAACCATGGGAAACAAAATCATTCTTGTTATAATTGTTATTAAAATACCACAAAGGAAGTGAACTACTATAGTTTGAACACGTTTAGACATTGAGTGTAACATGACATTGACACTGCTGTTACTTACTGAACACATAGTACAGTATGTGAACATTTATATCTTCTTAAATTGGTTTTGACCGTTCAAAAGTTTAAGGTCAGTATGATTTATTTTAAAAACACTTTTATTCAAAAGTGACTGCAAAGCATTTATAATGTTACAAAAGATTTTTATTTCAAAGATAGTTCTTTTTAATTGTGTCTAGTCATGAAAGTGTCCTGAAAAAAATGTATCATGGTTTCCACAAAAATACAAAGCAGCTCCACCGTTTTCAACACTGATAATAATAAATGTTTCTTAAGCAGCAAATCAGCATATTAGAATGATTTCTGAAGGATCATGTGTCACTGAAGACTGGAGTAATGATGCTGAAAATTCAGTTTCTATCACAGAAATAAATTACATTTTGAAAATATATTCAAGGTATGCCAAAATTCATTAGGATATTAAGCAAAGATCATGTTCCATGAAAATATTTTGTAAATTTCCTACTGTAAATATATTAAAACTTATACTTAAAACTTAAGTAATATGCATAGCTAAGAATTCATTTGGACAACTTTAAAGGCAATTTTTTCAGTATTTAGATTTTTTTGAACCTTCAGATTCCAGATTTTCAAATAGTTATATCCAAATATTGTCCTGTCATAACAAATCATACATCAATGGAGAGCTTATTTATTCAGCTTTCATATGATGAAAATTGACACTTTAGACTGGTTTTGTGGTCCAGGGTCACATATTTGTTGAAATATCTCAGAAGTAATTAATATTTCCATAATTTAACAAAACATTAGCATGTTCACAGTTCTCTGATGTTAGTTAATGGTCACACTGACATGCAGGTAAACAAATACAATATTTGTATTTTTAGTGTTCAAGTGTTTAAATTACATTTATTTTACATTTTTATGATTTAATTAATAATTAGGTTATCAACTTACTATTCACTATTCGCTCTGTATTAATTCACTAATATAATTTATGATATTGACATCAAAACATGGAATATATTTTCTTTCTCTTTGCCTTTTTATATCAATATGGTATGTTTTAAACAAGTTTGATAAAAAAAAAAGTAATCTAAAAGCAATCTAAAAAAATAGTCGTCAGATTACATTACCAAAAATGTGTAACCTCAATTACGTTACTAACTACAGTTTACATCATTAATCTGTAGTTCGTAATGGATTACAATTTGTAAGTAATCTACCCAGCTCTGTCTGTCATATGGGACTCTTAATGTGTTTGAGGGGAAGGCCAATGCTGCAGTTTCTACCTCCCCTGAGCTTTTAATATCTTAACAGGTTGTTTTGTTAATAGAAACAAGGCTTATTGTGGCATAAGAATGTCATTGTTGTCTTGTTACTACAGGCTTGTAAACTGTACCTCGCATCTGTTTGGGACAGCTGTCATGCTGTAACCACAGTAACACAGTGTTTGTTAAAGCATGTGGGTAATGAGGTTCAGTCTTGGTTTCCAGAGAACTGACATGTGCTCGTCTGGAGCTTTCTCTACATGTTTTATTCAAGAAGTTTTAAAGACATTCATTCTTAAAATTCATAAAAAAATTCTGAACACAGTTAGAAAGCATGTCAGTGCAATTCCACATTTCATAAATGTGGTGAGCTTTTATGAACAAAATATACATCTGGAGGAAAATCAGCATTGTTTATCTGTGCAAAACTTGCAGCCAGGATGCTGTGATGGTGACCATATCCGTTTGATTGATGTGTGCTGCTGATGCATTGTCTGTCTGTGTTACAGGGAAATGGATGCCACTGAATGACACTGAGGGTCTGACACACACACACACACACACAGCTGAACACGGTTTCCTAGCGCTCTGGGATGGATAGACATTCCCATATCCCATGGCAGGAGTACTGCTGCCTGGATCTGAAGACCAATGCTCAAAAACAAGACACTAGCAAAAGGATGGAAGGTAGAGATAAGAAGATATAGCCCACAAACCTATAACATTTTATGTATTTTTTATCTTTTTTTTACCATCATTTAGCTCTAGTTTTACTAGGATAGTAATAGATTAAAGTTATTTTATGTTTTTTATTTTTTTATTTTATTATTTTATATATTATTTTGTTTGTCTTGTGTGTGTGTGTGTGTGTGTGTGTATACATATATATATATATATATACACACACACACACAAAATAATATATATATATAATATTAAAGTATACATGCAACTAGTAGATCTATAGAGAGAGTGTCTGTGCATTAAAAATTACAGTAAAAACTGAAATGTAGTTTTTGTTTAATTTTTTATTTGTATAAAAATATATTTGTATTTAATCTTTTGTTAATATAACAAAGCAGCATTATAGATTATATAATAATAATAATAATAATAATAATAATAATAATTAATAATAAAAATGTAGTCATTTAGCAGACACTTTTATCCAAAGCGACTTACAAATGAGGACAATAAAAACAATCAAAACTAATATGTAACAATATGTAAGTGCAAATGACAAGTCTCGGTTAGCCTAACACAGTACATGTAGCAAGCTTTTATATATAAAATAGAAAAATAGAAAGCTAGACAAACAGATAAAGTAAAATATATAGATATTTATACTTAACAGATAAAGTATATATCAGTGCTGGCCAAAAATTTAGTATATGTGCATCCCCATTTTTAACATTTTATGCATTCCTTACTCTAAATTATATGTTTGTGTACCTATGTGTGTGTTCCTCAGATACTGGGTGGTTACGCAGACACCAGACGTTGTTGCAACGGTTCTTATCCACCTCCATTTTGGTAAATGTGGTCCATCACATGAGAAAAGCTGACCTGCTTAGTGCACAGGAGGCGGGGCTTATACAGGAAATGGGGTCATTGAAGGATAAAGTGCATTTAATGGTTGAGTTCCTTTCTGTCACTGATCCACATGGCTCCGCCCTTCAGACTTATCTTCAATGTTCACACCTGACCGAGTACAACCTTATAACTGTACACGGTTAGTATATGTGATTAACATATTTGTTTCTTTTTTTTTGCCTGTGTTTCTCACATCTGTCTCTCTCTCTCTGTAGACTCTGTGGTTCGACGGTATAAAGACGCTCTCATTCAGCGACTCAAAGAAGATGAAAATTCATTGGCGCAAGTCCCCGGCAACTCAAATTCCACTTTACTCCTCATAGAGAGCGTATCTGACCTTCAGCAGCGAGAACACGACCTTGTACAGGTGTCAGTCAACAGAGGGGCGGGGCCTCTTCACGGTCGAGTGCTGGGATTGGACAAGCTGATTGCTTCTTTGACGAGAGGTAGCACCGCCCCTCGCGTGACACTGACGGTGGGTGTGGCCGGCAGCGGGAAGAGCCGAATGGTCCGCCGTTTCATCCAGCTGTGGAGCACCAGTCAGATATATCCAGAGCTGAGTCTCGCAATCCCCATTGCATGCTGGGAATTGAGCAGTTTCGATCGGCTATCGGTCGAGCGCATGCTGCGACTGTTCGTTCCGTATGATAACATGGACATCATTTTATTTAACGAATCCTGCAAAGTGTTGCTCATTTTGGACGGATTGGAAGAATTTCGCCAGTCGCTGGATTTCGCAGATGCCCCGCCCACTAGCGACCCTCGTCGTGAAATTCCCGTGTCAGATCTCATTGCGAATATTGTACGAGGTAACTTGTTGCCAGGGGCAACACTCTGGCTTTTGTCAAGGCCTGGCACTGGTGCGAAAGTTCCAGCAGGATTGGTCGACCGTGTGACGGAAGCCCCGCCTCTTTCCCGAACCCAAATAAAGGATTATATTAATCACTGTATTACGAACACGCTGGATGCATATTCAATATCACAAGACAGCTCACCGTCTCAAACAAGCACACCTGAAGATATCTCCTCCCAAGTGTGGACTTACCTGAATTCCCAGAAACCATTGCTTATTTTGTCTTCCGTGCCCGCGGTTTGCCACATTATCATAACTACGCTATCGCGCCTTCTAAAGTTGGACTCAGATGCCACGCCCCTTCCTCGAACGTTAACAGAAGTCTATGCCCACTACTGTTGGCCACACCTCTCTGGATCAGACACGCCCAGTGGCGGCATCAGGAAGCCACTTAGTACTCTAGGTCGCCTTGCTTTTTATAGCCTCTTACGACGACGGTATACATTCAGCGAGACAGAATTGCGAACTTACAGTGTCGACATACCAACTCAGGGCAGCATGCTCGGCTGCCGCATCCTCCAACGCAGGCAAAGTTGGTTGTCCGATAGTGTGGCGTGGCAGTTTACGCACACGTCCGTGCAGGAGTTCCTGGGGGCGCTCTTTTACTACATTTCTTCGAGGCGCGGGATGTTCGATCTGTTTTTTTAAGGAAGCGGTTTTTTGTGGCCGCGTATTGTTTTACAGAGACTATAGTGTTGTGCTGTGGAGAAAAAAAAAATATGGGGCGGCGGGGCGAGGTGTAATCTACCTATTTATTCGCGCTTCCTGTCAGGGCTGCTGTCTCCAGCGGCTGCTGCTTTGCTAGGCAGTTCGCTGGGTGTTGGGCAAGAGGAGCAGTTGACACAGCGCACAACAGCGTCAACTTTGCTTCAAAACACAGTAACCGGGACAGGAGGCGACGCCGTTAGCATGCGCAGCGTCACGATAGTAACGTGTCTGGCGGAGCTGCAGCAGGTGGAGTGGCTACGATCCATAGAGGACGATCTCATTAACTGCAACCTGCGGGGGAAGCTAAAGGGCGGAGTTTGTGCTGTTCTCGCCTACTTATTGCAAGTATCAGACACATGTACTGAAGAGACGCAACTGTCCAACTGCCTAGACTCCTCCTCCTTGAAGAGGCTCCTCCCACAGCTGCTGTACTGCAGTAAGCTGAGGTAAAATGCATATGCTTATACTGACTTCCAAAGCCATATTACAGATTTGTATGAGAAACGCACCTTAGTTTGAGTTATTTTCCATGTTAAATCTCTTATGTACCCTGTTAACTCTGTATATGTGTGTTGTGCAGAATGGAAAACAATGAATTTAAGGAAGGCACCATGGAGCTGTTGGGAAGTCTGCTGAGTGCCAAAGAGTGCCATATTCAGATGCTCAGGTATGGACACACATAATACATAAATTACCGGTCAAAAGTTTGGGGACAGTAAGTTTTATTATTTTAAAAGAAATTAAGACTTTTATCTAGCAAGGGTGCATTACAGTAAATTGATCAAAAATGACATTAACATTGTTACAAAAATTCCTGTCAAATAAATATTGTATTTCTAAACTTTCTATTTATCAAATAATTGTGAATTTTTTTTTTTTTTTTTTAAATATGAGGAAGCACAACACTGATAAACATAAATGTTTCTCAAGCAGCAAATATTAGAATGATTTCTAAAGGATCATGTGACACTGAAGACTGGAGTAATGATGCTGAAAATTAAACTTTGCATCACAGAAATAAATTATATTTGACAATATATTCAAATAGAAAATGGTTATTTTAAATTGTAATAATATTTCACAATATAAATGTTTTTACTATAATTTGTGAAATAATTGCAGCCTTAGTGAGCAGAAGAGACTTAAAGACCCCAACCTTTTGAATGGTAGTATGTTTTATTACAGTCTTGTTTAACTCTACTTCTCTCTCTTTTCTAGTCTGGCTGATAACTCCATAAGCAGCAAAGGCATTAAACCGCTCAGTCGGGCTCTACTTGTCAACCGAACCCTCACAACCCTGGAGTCAGTGACTTTTTTTTATTAATATAATAATAATTTTGCATTTTCACCAGCAGTTACAAGGTCATTGAATAATATAATGCAAACTAATGTGATACGTCTTTTCCTGTGTCCTTGAACCTTATAACCCGAATCAACAAGACAAAAAACAAAATTGATTGTTAAATAAAACTGATCTATTTTGTTTTAGTCTTCGTGGCAATAACATTGGTGCCAAGGGAGCAAAGACATTGTGCGAGGCCCTAAAAATGAACCAGGTCCTCGTGTCAGTCAAGTAAGTTCTGATAAGTCATTATAGAATTGTTACTATTACTATTAATTAATATACTATCTATTTATTGATTAAAGAAATTATTTAAATAATATATATTTCTAATTTATTAAACTGCAATAATATAAGAGCTAATGAGATCCTCATGTCAGTCAAGTGAGTTCTGACTAACATTATAGAATTGTTACAGTTATAATATTTATAAAAAAATTAATTATTATTCATTCAGTTTTTTAAATAATATTTTCTAATTAAGATAATTATCTAATAAAGATAATCTAATTTATTTGTAATTTAATCAATTTAATTAAAGAACTAATGAGGTCCTTCTGTCAGTCAAGTGAATTCTACATATATAAAAAAGTATAAAAAAAATTTATAATAAAAAATGTATGTATTTATTTATAAAATAAAGTACATTATTTCTGAAAAAATATATTTTGAATTTAATACATTAATAAACAAATCTTTAATCAATTATTTGATTTATTTTGTACATGCTTGTGAGCACATATGAGCATACTGTATGTGTGTTTTTGTTTGACTGGATGTGTGTGCAGTCTGCAGAATAACCACAT